>NC_071279.1:5795077-6095077 GCF_023375685.1 Ictalurus furcatus
GTCCATTTCATTCAACCACAGATAGACTTGTGCTCGAGCCTCTCAGCGCGTGAGCGCTAAATGGCGTAGCGCACGAGCGCTTCAGAGGAAGTGGCGGGTGAAGCAGGTCCGCACCTTTTCCGGTAACACAGCGCGGCTGAGGGACTGAAGCGAGAGACTGGAGAGGGAGAGAGGAGAAGAGGGGGTAACGGATTTGGGG
This sequence comes from Ictalurus furcatus, assembly GCF_023375685.1. NCBI lineage: Eukaryota > Metazoa > Chordata > Actinopteri > Siluriformes > Ictaluridae > Ictalurus > Ictalurus furcatus. The sequence goes on from NC_071279.1 coordinate 5,795,277, forward strand.
GAGTCCGCCGCGTTTAGAAGGTAATATGATGTTTTTTTCCCGCCTCAAGTCCGAATCGCGGTTTTGTAATTTCCACAGCGGGGTATGTGAACCGGGAAAGTAGGATTAAAGTTAAAGTGCTCTGTCCCTGTTTGTTACCCCTCCCTTTTTTCAACGGCTCTTGTGTTTCAGGGAGAGAAGACACGGAGAACGGAAACTCGGATGAATCAATGACCTTTGGAGTGTTTTTTATTTCCTCGGCTGGTTGTACGGCTTCCAGTTTGCTGCTACGCCATTAAGGGCTCAATAGTCCCCATGAAGTCTTGAAGGGAATCCCGGGCGCTTGAATGTGCCGAGTGGCTAAAGCGAGCGGAGAGCCGGCGCACAAGGAGGAAGTCTGGACTGCTGTGGGCCAGCGAGCGGGCCGCTGTGTTATCCGGAGTCTAAAACACCAACAGCTACTGTAGTTACACTGTGCACCAAAAACAGCAGTCTTAAGAGCTAAGAAGTGGATTTCAATGGACCTGTCTTTCAGAAGGCCACCAGGTTGAGACACCAGGACACTGAGACAGGTTCAGGACGGCTGCTTATCCACACCCACTCGTCTTAACTTGGTGTTTCAGTTTCTTTAATTCCTCTAAAGTATGCAGATTGATCTAGCTCAGAGGTTCTACTCTGTATCATAGAAGAGCCATACTTTTTTTGTGAAGCAATAGTTTTGCAGTCTGTTACAGTACCTAAAAATTGTGTTGTTGCACCAAAAGCTGAAGTATTACAGTAGCACATAACCTAGCCAAAGGTACGTTACCAAAAAAAACAACAAAACAACCCTAGATCTTCTCCTCCTTAATAAACATAATATATGCACAACCAACAAGATGGGGAAAATGCTTTCAAAGATCTTCGGAAACAAGGAGATGAGAATATTGATGCTTGGACTTGACGCGGCCGGGAAGACGACCATCCTTTACAAACTCAAACTGGGACAGTCGGTCACCACCATTCCAACTGTGGGCTTCAACGTGGAAACAGTCACATATAAGAATGTGAAGTTTAACGTGTGGGACGTGGGAGGTCAAGACAAGATCCGACCGCTTTGGCGGCACTACTACACTGGCACACAGGGGCTCATTTTTGTGGTGGACTGTGCTGACAGAGATCGCATCGACGAGGCCAGACAGGAGCTGCACCGCATCATCAATGACCGCGAGATGAGGGACGCCATCATTTTGATATTTGCCAACAAGCAAGATCTGCCGGACGCGATGAAGCCACATGAGATCCAAGAGAAGCTTGGTTTGACCCGCATCCGTGACAGGAATTGGTATGTGCAGCCCTCGTGTGCTACCACAGGTGATGGACTATACGAGGGCCTGACCTGGCTCACTTCAAATTACAAATCTTAATGTACTGTTCAGTTGGACTGCTCAGTGCAAGAGAAATAGATAGATAAAAAAATCATAAAATGAGCAAGAAAAATATGAACTGGAATCATTTAACAAATAATTCATCTTGCATATGTTGGCAAAAAGAAGTTTGCTTATAATCCTGTTTCTGTTGATTTTGATCACGCCCTGTAACTGTTTTTTTTTTTTTTGTTTGTTTGTTTGTTTTTCTTTATATTACATACCAATCCTTTTGGCTGGCTGTTAAGTTTGCCTTTGGCACTACTAGAATTCTATTACATTCAATAGTACATAAAAGTATTACTTTGGAAATATGGAGATGTAGATTTTTCTTTTGCTCGCATTAAGATTTCTTTTCGGTCACTGCATATTTTTTATTTTTTGTTCTTTATCATCTTTTCTTTTAACCATAGCACCGTTCTTATGTTGGTATTCTGCTTGCATTTTGCATTCATGGAAGCCAGGTTTTGCCCATGAATGTAGTGGGAGTGCCACCCACCCTTCTCTCACAACTCTCACACACACTCCAAAGTTTCTTTCTTTCCAGACATATTATCTGTCCCATAATAGCATCCTAACTCCGATTTGTTCATTTGTGATCATGTCAGAAGAATCCAGAAATGTAAAGAGTGAAACCAGTCTCGTTCAGTGCAAGGAGTTCAAACAGGAAAATAATGTGATGTCTAGTTTTGGCAACTCCATGTTCATAAAAACTTGTGGATACATGATATCACATTTTCCTTCATTTTTCTAAGGGAAATGCTGGCTGTGTTTTTTTGTTTGTTTTTGGTTTTCTTTGTGGGGGTGAGATTCCACTGTAAATGAGTATTAAAATTGTTTGGCTTTTTTTTTTCTTGGGAAGCACAAACAAAAGGTGTTTCACAAGAGATGAGCCAACATGAGTGAGAGCTGGGCAGGAGTCACAGAAGGAGAAATGCCTATAAGGGTGTCAATGAGGGAAGAAGTACAAGGGCCATTTGCTGAAGTGAGCAATTCAGCATTTCTGTTCTGACCCTGTGCCCCAAAAAGTGTTTACTAACCCTACTACCTTTAGTCACCTGGATCTTTCATGGTGCTCTGGATTCTGTTCTGCAAATACAATATCCATCAGCTGCACTATGCAGTCAGACAAGCCTATTTTTGTTTTAATAATTTACAATAAATGCTTTGTTGTATTATTTAGAGTAATTTGTTATGCTGAAGAAAAAATAAAAAAAAATCATATTCCAGTTCAACAATGAAAGTGCACCTTATTGAGACTGTCAGTATAGAATAGAAGTTGATTTATTTTTCTTTTCATTCCCAGAAGCAATTTAAGTGAAGTAAGAAGAAAATGGTTTCCATATTAGGTCAGTGTTGGCCTTTTAATTCACTGAGTTCTTCTGTTGTACTTTGTGGAAGGACCGTTTCATCATAACCTCAGAATTCTATATACAACATGATTGGTTGGTTGCTTGGTTTAGTTCAACTGTTATTCAGTTTTCATCATTCTTTTTTTTAAGTGGTATTCTCTCTCTCACACACACACAAACACACACACACACACACACATTAATATCTAAATTTTCAGTATTTGATTTCAAAGCCTTTTCACACCACATCTCATAAGATGAGTATTGTTTCATGAACGATTTCAGGTATATGTAACATGATCAACGTCTTGGTATCTAAAACGAGACATGTCATATATATATATATATATATATATATATATATATATATATATATATATATATAATATAAAGTTAGATATTTTCTAAAATTTTGTAATAATTCTGAGTCCTAGTTATCCTGGCTTTTAGCACTGCTTTTTTTTTAACCCCCCCACCCCAGTTCATTAACATGTATTAACCAGGTTTGAATCTCATTGGTTGATGGGGATCAGAAAGATCATCTTATATCCGTACACATAAAATGTATGCTCAGGGTTAATGTTACATAGACAAAGAAAAGTGTCAGCTATGTATTGACAAGATACCTGAAAATATAATGACACTTTTCTCTTGATGTCTAGACCATGTTTACTGTGTTCATAGATGATTCATTATTTCCTGTGATCAGACTAAAGATATGCTTTTCTTTTCAATTGGATAGCTTTATCCAGATCTTAGTCATGCATTAGTCTGATAGTAGAAATGTGGAAATGCTCCTATAAACATTTTATGTTTAACAGTAACCTGCTCAGACCAATTTGAGAGCAATTAAAAGAAGAACTGTGAATACTAGATGACATAATTCTCTAAATGTAGGAACGGCTGAATGACGTCATGAGTGCTTTCGCGTCTATGATGCAACTGCTGTTGGTGTAGTTAAAATTTAAAATAAGTTTTAACCAGTACTGTTATTAAAGGAGTGTGATGTGACACAATAACATGAAATACCCAGTTCCCTAGTGTTTATTGGATTATGCTAGACTCTGTACTTGTGACCTCACAGTGTAAAACTTTAGTACTGTAATAAGGGAACGTCAAGCCAAAGCTGCATATCACTGAACATATTTGTCAAGTAGAAGTTTCTGTGGAGTTTGACCTGTTGCTGTGTTGAAAGAGCTGGGCCAGCCAGATTGCGATTGAGATGAAGGACACTCAGCCAATGTTGGGTTAATAAATTCCTAAACAAATCAAATAAGCATCTGTTATTCCAAATGTGAACAAGGTCATTCCACATGTACATACGCACTTCTGAGCTCTGCCACATTGTTAGGGTTAGTGTTAAAAAAGAAACGGGGATATCGAAGGCACTGTTTTATCAGTCTCTGCACTCAGAAGTTCTGTGTAATACGGAGTGTCTGCTTTTGTCCAAGGTAATTTTAGGTCAGTGATTCTCAATGTGAGGACCACTTTGAGAACCACACTTTGGTTCATAAACCATAGCCAGGGAATCTGTGTTGTTGTTTATTATTATTAGAGAAATGGAAATTACTATCAAATCATTATCAAAGTTATTTATATGTGGATCATTCCATCTCAAATGGTCCAATAATTGTAAAGTTAGTTGGTTGACTGTTTTTAATTTTTCAAAATAGTTTTTGGAGTGATTACCTGTATGTATTGGCCTTTGAAAAGCACAATGCTTTTATTTTACTTGGTTTAACTACATTGGCCATCTTTGTGTCATGGCATGTAACAAATTTTGGTTATACAGCTGTTTATGGAAACCTCTCAGGATGATCCTAGCTCATTGGAACCAAAACTGGTCTCTGGAGCATATTACAAGGTGCATGGCATATGTAAACACTTTGCACATTCTTGTTCCTTAGACTTAGAACTTGCATCCAATTGTAATGCTCAAGATTGCTCACGTTCTACATTTAGGGTCAATTTATAATGGGAAGGGTTTGAGTCTCAGTCTTTTTTAGTGGGTACCTAGGTAAGCGTAGTGTGCATGCAGAACATTTGAGGTTTGAGACAATTTCAAGTGCAATAAAAAAAAAATCTCTCACTTTCGGGATGAATATCTATAACTGAAATTTTCACAGAAATAACTCCTCTATAGTAGCATTCTGCTGTAAAAATTGTGAGTTTGAAGTTGAAGGTAAACTGCAGGGCAGTGGACCTCGAAGGCCAGATTTGAAGAACCAGCCTGAACTATCGTGTTGGTACAGGTGTACAGTTGGTATGCGTGAATAGATTTTATCCAAATATTTTGTTCGTTTTGCAAATGAACAATGCCATAAACAGAGCTGTGGTGGTGTTTCTTTTGTGATGAAAGCAGTAAGAGACTACAGCTCAGAAGTCACTACCAGAGAGTGGTTTTGCAATGCGAATACATAGAGGTAATCGCTAAAAAAATTAGCAAAATTAAAAACAGTTGAGCAAATTGCATTGGACCACTTGAGATGGAATGACCCATGTATTATTAAGTTCATATAGTTATTCACCTGTTTCACTGGTCCCTTGAATTGAATGGGTTCAAGCCAAAACTCAAAAACATGTAGGATTATAAATAATATAAACTTGGAGCGAATGTTGTCTCAATGGACATTTCAGGAGCAGAAACCTCTATAGCTCTACTAAATAGACAAAATATGATTGTATTGTATTTAAATACTTTTCCTGGAATAAATCTGGAGTGAGTGAGTCTGGAATTTTAAAGGGGTCCCTGGCTACAAAAAGTTTGAGAACCCCTGCTTTGAGCAATATCTTTGCTTTAGTAATGTGGTAAATAAGGATTGGGCAGATACTGATCATATAACTCTGGTGGTTAGGTTCTCCATGGCTGGTACTTCTCTACCACTATCCTGGGGTTTCCCCAACCATATATTGTTCCCTATATTGTTATTTCTCCGCTGCAACATACAGTACCTCATCAACTAATCACATAACGGTTAGACCCTTCCTGGGTCAACACAGTTGTTTTATCAACCAGTTCCTTAAAATGATTGTAAATAAAAAAAATAGTCAGTTAAATTAAAGTTCATTCTAGTACATGTCTGTATATGTGTTACAAAGACTCAAGCTCTCTGTCTTTTCAACTGTTTCTACTTCTTTTTCAGCTTGCGACTGCAGACTTTACACTAAAAATGATCAGCAGTTCTGTTTTACTCAGTGAGGGAGGGTGGATTTGTATGCTCTGCCAGAAGGTAGTTCTCAAAACAATGAGGCTAAACAACGCCTTGTTAGTTCCCTGTATTGTTCACTCAGGCAGCACTCCTAGATTTAATCCTGTTTCATACCTGCAGAAGCAAGGCCAGAATGCTGCATATAACCCGTATAATAGAGAAAGATCGTGTAATCTTCTTTAATATCTGTATACCGTGTTGATATTTCTGTAAAGCTGCTTTGAGACAATGTCTATTGTAAAAAGCGCTATACAAATAAAATTGAATTGAATTGAATTGAATTAATCCAACAATAACATTTCAAAGTCACAAAAACACAGAACTGTATATTTACGTCTCAGGTAGGTTATACTGTGACAACTACAACAAAACCTGACTGTGTGTATAATAAGATGTTTCATTTTCATCTGGTCATGACAACAGCCATGCTAAATTAATGTACACTTCAGTTTGTTAGAAGTCACAGTACTTTCACAAAGGCATGGATTGTGTCCATAGGGAGAGGCCGACTGTTCTTGTGACTGCTGAGTCAGTCAGATCTCTGGCTTCCTACAAGTCAGGTCCAGTCATTAATGTGATTAATGCAAGATACATTACGCAAAGTAGTAGTGCACACATTATCTCAGTTTTAACACTGTAGCTGTGTAATTCATCAGTGTAAGGCTAACAAAGAACTTGAATGTACAGCTGCTCTTTAGAAAATACAGTTTAATTTGCAGTCTTCACACAGCACTGAAGTTACAGTTTCACACCCATCCTCCAGGCAAATCATTAGCAAGAGTTCTCACTGCTTATTTGACTAACTGTGCACATCTAGGGTTAACGGTTGCTGAGGCATATACAGTACTGTATATAGAGAGAGTATGTAGAGAGAGTCTGGGCTAAATTTATATATATATATATATATATATATATATATATATATATATATATATATATATATATATATATATATATATATATGTGTGTGTGTGTGTGTGTGTGTGTGTGTGTATAAATATGAGGGACACCCCATCCAGGGTATCCCCTGCCACATGCCCCGAGTCCTCTGGGATAGGCTCCAGGCTCCCCAAAACCCTCTGTAGGATAAGCGGTACAAAAAATGGATGGATGGATGGATTGAGCAACCTGTAGACATCCTGTACTGTTTAAACATACAAGTGACAATGTTTGGACTCTTGCACTTTAGTAAGTATGGTGGAGGTGTGATTTTTATAGTTTTCAACAGTAATATGAAAAACAGTAGTGATATATACTATACTGTTAGGTTAGATGAAAAACTACATACATACTACATACATCTTCTGGTAGAAGAAATTTTATGTTCAATGTTTATTTAGAAGGGCAGTCCTTGTACCAGTGTATAGTTTCAGGTTAGTTTTACTAGTTTAATTCTTTTATACCAGGCTTTCTTTTATACCTGTTATCAGTCCTCTCTTCTCAATCTCAGTACACTATCGATTCATTATGCCTGTCTGGATTGCCCCTAATATGTTGGCCTATAAGGGCAAAACACATAAAAAAAAAAAAAAACTCATCTGCAAATCAGAAAACACAACAGGAAAAACCAAACACAGAACATCAAGATCAGAAACACATCAACATTAACTTAAAACGGAAAGGGTAGGTCACGGGTTCAGTCAACATGTGTCAGTCTGAGAAACCATGGTAAACGGAGAGCTGGAGGATGTTCACAGTAAGAGGAAGTACGTGCCTAAATAAGTCTACTGATGCTTCTTTTTATCAAGGGCATTAATATGATGTTATTTTATATACACTGTCTCTGCATGGCATTAATGTAAATATTTGAACATTGTAAGGCAGGAAATTCAGAAGAAATAATTACTACTCCTAAAACAGAATTCACTTTGCATGAAATTATTTTAAGCTTGTGATAGTCATATGCCGTGTCTAATAAGCAATGAATATGTGATAGTCAATGAGGACCTACCCTTTTCTTTTTGAGTTAATACTGATAGATTTTGCTGTTGTGTTTTTTGTTTTGTTCAGTTTGTTGCTGCATTTTTTGGTTTGTTAATGTGTTTTGCACTTATGGACCAGCACCCAGAAACAGTTCTACCCTTATTACTCATGCAAACAATTATAAGGCCTTCAGGGCCTTGTGCCTGCTGACAGTTTACTTTGTCAGTATGTGTGCACAGAGGATGGGGTATGAGTGAGGCAGGGTGAAACATGTGATAGATACAGGAAATGATGTCAACTGCTTTGCTTTTCAAAGGAACGATTATCAGTGCTATTATCCAGCATGACAGAAGGTGATGTGCAGCATGAATCCAGCAGGACACATGGTCAGGCTGGAGCTGTGACAGATGGGACCATTGTTGACACACACGCTGTCTGAGGGCTAAAAGTTCAAGCATGGGCAATCATTATGCATGTAATGAATAGGGGATTCATTATGTTTAACAGATCATGACAAAACTGCTAAAGCAGACAAAGGTTATATCTACTTTATTCAATGTGCTAATTAAAGTAGTATAACTAGTATAGGAGGCTTTGTGGGCATGTTAGACCTATTCATACACATACAAAAACAATTAAATATAGGTTCCTAAAGGTTTTATTTTCTGTTACTCTGGGGGAATCATTAAAAGTTGTATATAGAAACTTATAACCTTTCTTCCTTGCAGGGGGTTTCAAGTAGAAACTAAGAACCCTTGAAGAAACCTTGTTGCAAGTGGAACTCAACAACTGCAAATCAGAGAACAGAACAGGACAAACCAAAAAAAGGACATCAAAATCAGAAACACATCAACATTAACTTAAAACGGAAAGGGTGAGTCACAGCATGTGTCAGTCTGAGAAACTGTGGTAAATGTAGAGCTGGAGGATGTTCACAGTAAGAGGAAATATGTGAATAAATAAGTCTACTGATGCTACCATAGTTATTTTTTGAGGACAACTGAGGGACTCGTACACAACTATTATATAAGGTGCAAACATCCACTGATGCTCAAGAAGGTAACACGATACATTAAGAGCCAGGGGGATGTAAACTTTTGAACAGGATGATCGGTGTAAATTGTTAGTATTTAGTCTTCTGGGAGACATCTTATCTAGCTTCTGAAGGGCAGTACTAGATAAAAAAAGATATTTAAACAAAATAATAGTAATTTACACTGATAATCCTGTTGAAAAGTTTACATCCCCCTGACTCTTAATGTATCGTGTTGCGTTATTGAGCATCAGTGAATGTTTGCTCCTTTTGTAATAGTTGTGTACGAGTTCCTCAGTTGTCCTCAGTCTGAAAACGTCATATAGTGACTGTTGGAAAGGGTCACATATGCAGAAGATGCCTGAAAAGCAAAGAATGTGCAGGACCTGGAGGATCTTTCTGAAGAACAGTGGACAGTTTAACTGCTCAGGACAAACAAGGGACTCATGAACAACTATCACAAAACATAAAAACAGTCGTGGATCATCCGGGTAACAACACACACTATTAAGAATCAAGGGTATGCAAACTTTTGAACGGGGTAATATTTATAAATTCAGCTATTATTTTGTCTTGTGGACTAGATGTAAACATCCGTTATGTGAAATAGCTTATTCAGCACAGTACTAAATAAAAAACAACATGGGATGTTTATGATCCCTCTTATTTTGTTAACAGTATTAAGATTTACCAGATTCTGCAAGGGGTGTGCAAACTTTTAGCACAACTGTACCTACACGGTCTCTGCATGGCGTTAATATGAATATTTGAACACTATGAATATCCTTCAAGTATCAAATAAACAATGTATCGCATTAACCTGATGACACAGAAATAATAGAATGCTCGAATATAGCACCAATTCTTTATATTTAAATATTTAGTTGAGACTGCTATTGGTGTGAAAGAAATTGAGCCTGTCACCAGTTATTGTAGGTCTGTGCAGCCAGGATCAGGCACATACTTTGCTAACTGCTGGGCAACTTTAGTATGGCTGAACTACACTCCTCCTCTAAACGGGACCGATCACTTACAACACAGTGGTTTCAAGTTCCACCCAGTGCCACAATAAGTTTTTTTTAAAAGCAGACTGTGTTGACCTCAATCAGTTCCTAAGTACAGAGAAGATGGAGCCATGAAAAGAGAGGTAGTGTTGATTTGCACATGTGAGCCAATTTTAAGATTTTAACATCCTGCTTTGTAAAGGATGTTTATCAATATATTTGTTTATATATATGTGTGTAATATATATATGTTTAGCAATATATTTGAAGATATTTTATTTTATTGTTCAGATTTCCTACGTTTTGTTCTGTTGACTTTGTATAATACAAGGCTCTTCAAAGACAAGCTCAATTCTTTAATAAGTCCACTGTGGAATTTTTAGTCTAATCCAATATCATGTGTGTGTGGGTGTGTCAAACAACGCGTATTTGGAAAGAGTTGTGAGTAATAAATAAGTATCTCAACTGGAAAAACTGTTTTTTTTGGAGTGATATACGTACAGATGGTTGACAAATATATTTAAAGGAAAAACTGTACCTCTGTTATGCTGTAAGCATTTTGCTGCCATTTTCTGAGTCCACTTGTCTGCAAATGAATACAAAGTGATTCTGGCTGATCATCTTTATCCTATGATGAAACATTTCTAGCCTGATGGGTGTGGTCTCATTCAGAGTGACAATGTACCCATAGACAGGGCACAAGGGCTCACTGAATGGTATGATGTGTATGGAAATTATGTAAATCATATAACTGATCTCAGCATTATCAGCTGCGGGATTTTGGAAGTGTTAGATGGCACTCTGCATCACCATAATCAAAACTGAGGGAGTATACTTCAAAAGAATTATGTTCATCCCTCCAGTACAGTTCACATGTCTTTAAGTGTGAAGCTGTGTGGAGGATGAAGGGATGTGTTGAGACCTGCAGGGGTTATTGTCTGGGAAACAGGAAATTCTGCCATCGGGAAATACCAAATAACTGTAATATCATTTCAAATTCACATTTACTAAAATAGAGAAATTATCATTTTATGTAATTGACAGCACTTTATATAATTTTATTTATTAACAGTACAACCCTGACCTTTACAGTGTGTTAAATACTGTCCATCTGACTGAAAAACTGAAGAAAAAATTGCATCCAATGTTTCCTCTGAAATAAGAAGTTGGCCCTCTGGGTCATGCAGCCTGCTCTGTTCTTCCTGTACAGTATTTTTGCTGACTGATGGGTGACTTCTCTGCAGAATGTTACACACATCAAGCAAAAAACTCCTGCAGTGGACTGCAACAAAATAACTATTCTTCTGATTTGTATAAACATTTTATATTCTATTCAATTCAATTCAATTCAATTCAATTTTATTTGTATAGTGCTTTTTACAATAGACATTGTCTCAAAGCAGCTTTACAGAAATATCAACATGGTATACAGATATTAAAGGTGTGAATTTATCCCAACTGAGCAAGCCACTGAGTGGCGACGGTGGCAAGGAAAAACTCCCTAAGATGTTTTAAGAGGAAGAAACCTTGAGAGGAACCCGACTCAGAAGGGAACCCATCCTCATCTGGGTAACAATAGATAGTGTGAAAAAGTTCATTATGGATTTATATGAAGTCTGTATGGCCTTAGGAGCAGCCGTAGTCCCAGCAGTCTGGAATTAGAGAAGATTTGAGCTCCATCCAGAGGCAGAAAGGATCTGGGATCTCTAGTATCTCCATAAATTCGTGTGGGGCTCGGCGAAAGGAGAGAGGGAGAAAAAAGATTATTATGACTGCGAAGTAGTAGAACAGAATCTAGTCAGGGTAGGCTTGAGTAAACAAATACGTTTTAAGCCTAGACTTAAACACTGAGACTGTGTCTGAGTCCCGAACACTAATAGGAAGACTGTTCCATAACTGTGGGGCTCTATAAGCGAAAGCTCTCCCCCCTGCTGTAGCCTTCACTATTCGAGGTACCGTCAAATAGCCTGCATCTTTTGATCTAAGTAGGCGTGGCGGATCATATAAAACCAAAAGGTCGCTTAGATATTGTGGCGCAAGACCGTTTAATGCTTTATAGGTTAATAAAAGTATTTTATAGTTAATGCGAGATTTTACTGGGAGCCAATGCAGTATTGATAATATCGGTGTGATATGGTCGTATCTTCTAGTTCTAGTTAGGACTCTAGCAGCTGCATTCTGGACTAACTGGAGTTTATTTATATTCCTACTGGAACATCCAGACAGTAAGGCATTACAGTAATCTAATCTAGAGGTGACGAATGCATGAACTAGTATTTCCGCATCATGTAGTGACAATATGTTTCTTATTTTAGAAATATTTCTGAGATGAAAGAAAGCTATCCTAGTAATATTATCTACATGAGCATCAAATGATAGACTGGAGTCAATAATCACTCAAAGGTCTTTAACTGCTGTACATGATGAAACAGAAAGACCATCCAGAGTAACCATGTGATCAGAAAGATTACTTCTAGCTACACGTGGGCCTAATAAAAGTATTTCTGTTTTATCAGAATTAAGTAGAAGGAAATTAGTGAACATCCAACGTCTTATGTCCTTTATACAATCCTCAACTTTACTAAGCTTCTGTCTGTCCTCTGGCTTCCCTGAAACATACAACTGTGTATCATCAGCATAACAGTGGAAGCTAATTCCATGTTTACGAATAATTTGACCTAGGGGTAGCATATATAAAGTAAAGAGCAGTGGGCCTAAAACAGAACCCTGTGGAACTCCAAAAGTAACTTCAGTACGCATGGAGAAATCACCATTTACATCTACGAACTGATAACGATCGGTCAGATAAGACCTGAGCCAGGAGAGGACTGTTCCCTTAATACCAACAACATTTTCTAATCTATCAAGGAGAATAGTGTGATCTATAGTATCAAAAGCTGCACTAAGGTCGAGTAACACATACAGCGAGACACAACCCTGATCGTAGGTCAGTAGAAGGTCATTTACCACTTTAACTAACGCTGTCTCTGTGCTATGATGAGGTCTAAATCCTGACTGATACATTTCATGAATGTTATTCCTATCTAAGTACGAGCATAACTGCTTTGCTACAACCTTTTCTAAAATCTTAGAGATGAAGGGGAGATTTGATATTGGTCTATAGCTGGACAATTGAGACGGGTCAAGATCAGGTTTTTTAATCAAGGGTTTAATAACTGCTAATTTAAGTGATTTAGGTACATAGCCAGTGCTTAGGGAAGAATTGATTATATTTAAAAGTGGTTCAATTACTCCTGGACAAATCTGTTTAAACAAACATGTAGGTATGGGATCTAGTATGCAAGTTGATGAATTGGCTGAAGAGATTAATGTAGCTAGTTCGGTCTCTCTAAGCGGAGCAAAACACTCTAAACATTGATCTGATATTGCTACATTGTCATGTAATGGGTTTGTTACAGTACTGTCCGGTTTTAATTTAATGGCCTGTATTTCACGTCTAATATTTTCAACCTTATCAATGAAAAATTTCATGAAATCTTCACTGCTATGTAATGATTGAGTGTTTCTCTCTGTAGTGGTTTTATTCCTAGTTAATTTTGCTACTGTGTTGAAAAGGAATCTAGAATTGTTTTTGTTGTCTCCTATTAAGGTGGAGAAATAGATTTTTCTAGCATCGCCAAGAGATTTCCTATATTTCAGTAGGCTCTCCTTCCATGCTGTTTGAAATATCACCAGTTTGGTTTGACGCCATTTACGTTCTAATTGTCGAGTTTTCTGTTTTAAGGTTCGCATTTGATCGTTATACCAGGGTGCTAATTTTTTTTCTCTAATTATTTTTCTTTTGAGTGGAGCCACTCTATCTAGCGTGTAGCGGAGTGTTGACTCCAAGCTTTCAGTCGCCTGATCGAGTTCTATGGGATCTGACGGTGATCCAAATCTAATTGATGTTTCTGCGAGGTTATTTATGAAGTAGCTGATGTGTAGGTACGTTTTACGCGGTAGCGAGGCGAGGTGGAAATATTATGATCAATACGTATTATGAACAAGATAAGATAATGGTCTGAGACAACTTCAGACTGCGGAAAAATTATAATATTTTCTATACTTAGTCCGTATGTTAGTATGAGGTCAAGAGTGTGACCACCATTATGAGTAGGCCCGATTACGTTCTGATTAATCCCTACTGCATCTAAGATGGACACAACCGCTAATCTTAGAGGGTCTTCCAGATTATTAAAATGAATATTAAAGTCTCCGACGATTAATGCTTTATCTACAGACACAACCAGGTTTGAGACAAAGTCTGCAAATTCACTAAGAAATTCAGTATATGGCCCTGGGGGTCTGTAAATAATAATTAGAGCAATTGACTTATTTTTTGTGGCTACATAACTTATACTGGTATAAAGAATTTCAAAAGAATTAAATTTATGCTTAGGTTTTTGTGTGACGACTAGATTTTTACTATGGATGAGACCAACACCTCCTCCTCTACCAGTTGAACGAGGCTGATGTACATAACTGTATTCAGGAGGACTGGCTTCATTTAATGCTATGTACTCGTTTGGTTTAATCCAAGTTTCTGTTAAACACATTAAATTACATTCCTGATCAGTAATGATGTCGTTAACAATAAGAGCCTTAGACGCAAAAGATCTAATGTTTAATAGTCCTAGCCTCAGATCAAAAGTGCTGGCTGTGCATTCAATATGATTTAATTTTATGTTAATTAGGTTACGAAGGTAGACTTTCCAAGATTTTCTATATATTTGTATAGCTCGGGGAACAGACACAGTCTCTATAGTATGTATTACCGGTGCCAGATTTTTAATTGAACATTGATAATACTGAATGTTGTTATTATTGGAAGATAATTACGGTAGGCAGTCACTTGGAGTGTAGCGTCTTGGAGATGTTGTCTGACAGCAGTTCCGCTCCAAGGCTGCTGGGGTGCAGGCCATCAGGATGAAACAACCTAGGACGCTCCCAGAACAGATTCCAGTTATTGACAAACACCAGATTCTGTTCATTACACCAAGAGACTAACCAATCATTTACTGCTAGAAGTCTACTGAACTTTTCTGCTCCATGTCTGTATGTGGGAAGAGGTCCAGAGACGATGATCTTCGCGGTGGGTGATCTGCCTCGTACCGTCTCGATCAGGCTGGAGAAGTCCCTGTTCAGAACCTCCGTCTGCCACAGCCTGGTGTCGTTCGTCCCCACGTGCAGCACAACCGCTCCAATGCGCTCGTCCTTCTTCAGGATCCCGGATACCTGCGCAGCGACATCAAGGACACAAGCACCAGAAAAACAGTGTGTGCGCACCTTACCTTTAGATGAGGCTACACGGACGTTCCGCACAATGGAGTCCCCGACGATCACAGCATTGGGTCTGGTCTGACGGAGAGGGGCGAAGCGGTTCCTGGTTGGAATCTCGAACACCGGAGGTGGAGAGGGTCCAGCCCGCGCCTTCCGCCGCTGGTTCACCCAAGGCCCGAGGTGTGTTGGCGCCGGCGTGACGGAGACCACGGCTGGGAAAGTCCTAGGTGCACGGTCCCTGCACAGAGAAACACATGGCGTAGAGGGGCTGGGAGTGGAAATACCACGCTGTGTGCTTAACTTATACCTTATACCTATACCAGGTCATAGCTTCATTATGACTGCCAAATCAGATACAGTATATATTTCACTATATTATATCACTGCTAGGCCTCCATAGTTACCAAGCCTGTAGTCAAATGGTCATCTGTTTTAACAATATATATTGACCCAAAATACAATGAGATTCAAATAGAATTTCCTATTCATAATAACATAATTAAGTGCATACCTGTAGACGTAATAGTATTAGTGCATAATGAATCTATTCTCTGACTTTAGAAATATGGAAGCAAGCAGTGCCATTAATAATCACTGCCAGCAACAGTACAATAAAAGTTTCATCTGTAGGTTGCTCTTCTGAATGTGTAGCTGTGTAATATTATCTTTTATTATTATTGGAGTATACAGTATATTGTGGTCCCATTCTTACACTAATAAATGTAATTAACTTCCTGTTTTTCCTAATAGATAGCTAGACTGGATAGCTGTCAGATTACTACTTGTTTTCTGACTTATTGATACACATTGATATTGCGATGTATTATTAGCAAGTGATGCTACTTCAATTTACTCAAGTTTGGCATTTAGTTATAGCTAGCTCACATCAGATTTTAGATAACCTCATTTGTCACCACAAACTTTATCTATAGGTAGATAAGGGAACCTGGAGCCTATCCCAGGGAGCATCGGGTACAAGGCAGGATACATCCTAGTCGGGCTCCCAGTCCATCGCAGGGCACAATCACATACACATTCACACACCCATTCATACACTATGGACACTTTGGACAACTACAACCTACCATGCATGTCTTTGGACTGGGAGAGGAAACCGTAGTACCCGGAGGAAACCCCCACAGCGTGGGGAGAACATGCAAACTCCGCGCACACAGGGCCATAGTGGGAATCGAACCCTCAACCCTAAGCCACCTTGTGCCCTGGGATAAAGCAGTTATGGTGAATGAATGTACTGTATTGATTGTATTGAATCCAACTTATTTTGGGAGGTTTTGGTAGGATACATGTTATGGAAAGTAGATGGATGGATATTTTATTTTGTAACTCATTTTTAGTCAATATTTGTATTCATTTAAACATTTTTGAATCATTAATAAGGCCGTTAATGCCTCTGGTTGTTTTGGGGATTCCACACATACATACATGTCTAATATGATTCGTATTTAAATACTCTTGTTCATATAATAAATATATGTTGTGTTCATATAATAAATCCGTGTTTTGTGTCTGTGGACATGTTTTATTCTTTTGTTGAAGCTACATTACTTAAAATATTACTAAAATTTACCTCACATATATCTGTTAAGGAAAATTGCTAACCACCGTATGTTCTTAGAATTAGACAACAAAAAGACTGTATTTCCTGTACTGGATATTTAAGAAGTTTCACATATGAATAATAATGATTTAATGAGCTGAAAAGCTGTGCTATGTTGAGAACAAGGGAAACACCTAAATGTGGAGTGCATGGGGACTCCAACGCCTGGAAATACTGCTATTAGTGCACACTGAACGTCAACGTGGCCATTGAGAGCGGTGTCAGTGTGTGCGCCTCCTAGTGGCTAAGTTGCTTTTTTGTGCAACGAGCAAACGCATTTCCTGTGATATGCAGCGCTGATGCAATATGAGATCAGACTATCAAAGTGACCGGATCGGTTAAAAACGACACACACAATCATATTTCACAGCAGTCCAGATGACTGAAACCTCAGCCTATACTAAGATCCAATGCATTTTCAACCCAAGATGTCTGTTTCACGATTCTATGAATGGACCATGCTCGCTTTCAACTTACTTGTCAATTACCACTTTACTCAGCGGTGTAGCAGTCTTGAACGTTTCTGTTTGCCATGAAGTCGTGCAATTAATGATTCACACTCTTTTAATAGCTTGGGAGATTGAAATTTCTGTAACTGTAAGCAGGGATTTATCACATAGTACTCTGTAGCGTACTATCGGACACTGACGTAATGTTAAAGGCAAGCTCCGCTCTGAGAACGTACCATTCGTACTTCATGCGAGGGGAGAACCTCGATCAAAGAAATGCTTTAGGAAAGCCATTGGAGAGCTTTGTTTTTAATTGCGGTGAGGATGGTGATTATACGCCTTTTTTATTTCCTATGTGCACACGCAATAATGGCTTAATAAGAGGTGAAGTATTTTTTAGAAGTCATACCAAATGTTCAGCGCTCCTCTGAATATCATGGTACGTGCCACTCTGCCGCGAGCCCTTTTTTTTCCATCCTCCAACCAGTTCGACTGTTCGTATCGAGCTGCCCCAGGTCTTCCGTTCTTTATCACAACAACGATGTGTCTTAGGAAACCAACCTACTATTTTTGGCACGTATCCTGCTGTTAAAACGGAGGCATATCATTTAGCACTCTAGATATTATTCAAGTTACTTGTTCCAGGCTTTCGTGAGCAGGAAAGAGTGCGAAAAGCGACGTTAGCTTCAGTCCCATGTTGTCGCCGAATCAGAACGAACATGCCCGCTCTAAAGATCCGGTGAAATACGGCGAACTGGTCATCCTCGGGTGAGTAACCTGGCGCTCGCTAGTGGCAAGGCAGCACATGGGCACTTTACCCTTTCTGGTCTTTGACACGGTCGTATTTTCAGCACATTTTTTTAGCTATTACAGTTCCCCGGAGCATGTAGTAATGGGTTTAACCAACAGTGTGTTCAGCAAAAGTAGCCTCTAAGATACCGTAATATCAGTTACTCTAAGATACCTTAATATAACCTATTGTGTATTCTGTATTAATATTATAATGTAATAAGTAGCGAACATATGCACTATAGCAAATGTGTGTGTGTGTGTGTGTGTGTGTCATACACTATAATATAATTGGCTGTAACTTTTATAGTACTTTATTGGCAAACTTGCTGCCAGTAAAGTACTGTAAAAGTTACAGCCAATTTTATTATAGTGTATGATACACACACACACATTTACTATAGTGCATATGTTCATTACTTATTACACCGTACATTGACAGTACATATTTAACATTACACCGTGACAGTACATATTTAACAGTACACGTGACAGTACATATTTAACAGTACACGTGACAGTACATATTTAACATTACACCGACAGTACACGTGACAGTACATCTTTAACATTACACCGTGACAGTACATATTTAACATTACACCGACAGTACACGTGACAGTACACATTTAACATTACAACGACAGTACACGTGACAGTACATATTTAACATTACACCGACATTACACTGTGCCAGTACATATTTAACATTACACTGTAACAGTACATATTTAACATTACACCGACATTACACCGTGCCAGTACATATTTAACATTACACCATGACAGAACATATTTAACATTACACTGACGGTACACTTGACAGTACATATTTAACATTACACCGTGACAGTACATATTTAACATTACACTGACGGTACACTTGACAGTACATATTTAACATTACACCGTGACAGTACATATTTAACATTACACCGACAGTACACGTGACAGTAAATATTTAACATTACACCGACAATACACGTGACAGTACATATTTAACATTACACTGTGACAGTATATATTTAACATTACACAGACATTACACTGTACCAGTAGATATATAACATTACACCGACATTACACTGTGACAATACATATATAACAGTACACCGTGACAGTACATATTTAACATTATACTGTGACAGTACATATATAACATTACACCGTGACAGTACATATATAACATCACACCGTGACAGTACATATATAACATTACACCGTGACAGTACATATTTAACATTACACCGTGACAGTACATATTTAACATTACACCAAAATTACACCGTGACAGTACATATTTAAAATTACACCTTGATAGTACATATTTAAAATTACACCGACATTACACCGTGACAGTACATATTTAACATTACACCGTGATAGTACATATTTAACATTACACCGTGATAGTACATATTTAACATTACACCAACATTACACCGTGACAGTACATATTTAACAGTACACCGTGATAGTACATATTTAATATTACACCAACATTACACTGTGACAGTACATCTTTAACATTACATCGAGGCAGTACAAATTTAACATTACACCAACATTACACCGTGACAGTACATATTTAACATTTCACCGACATTACACTGTGACAGTACATATATAACAGTACACCGTGACAGTACATATTTAACATTACACTGTGACAGTACATATATAACAGTACACCGTGACAGTACATATTTAATATTACACTGTGACCGTACATATTTAACATTACACTGTGACAGTACATATTTAACATTACACCGTGATAGTACATATTTAACATTACACCGACATTACACTGTGACAGTACATCTTTAACATTACACCATGGCAGTACATATTTAACATTACACCGACATTACATCGTGACAGTACATATTTAACATTACATTGACATTACACCATATAATTGATGCAGGATGCAGCTAAGCCGAAGGTTAATGGACCCGACCATGGCATCTGATCTGTTCCTGATCTGAGACTTGACCACTGAGCTCTTTGCAGTCTTTTAGTGTGAGTTCATTCAGTGGTGGAAGTGGATGAATCAAAGTCAAAGTGAACCTTGTCATTCAGACCATACAACAAGGAGTGCACAGCAGAACGAAACTGCATTTCTCCAAGCTCAAATGTGCAGAACACCCCCCCCCCCCTTTTTTTTTTTAAATCAGTGCAAGCTAGTTGAGCTAGTTGCAGTTGCTCAGTGGTTAAGGCTTTGAGTAACAGATCAGAAGGCTGTGTGTTCAAATCTCAAAACTTACTTATGGACCCAAACTGCCATTGTTGGGTCCATGAGTAAGACCCTTAACCTTCAGCTCAGCTGTATTCGGCTCATCAATTGTATGTTGTATGTAATTTGTTTTTCAGCCAGATGAGCAAATGTACTGGATTATGTGTTATTCTATACTATTTAAAATATGACTGCCAATTTTACAGTACAGCAGGCAAACCTGCTGCCAGTAAACTACTGTAAATTTTACAGCAAGTTTTTACAGTGTGCTTACACTCTAACCAAAATATGTGGACATGAATGGAAGATAGGGCTAAAAATGTGCCTTTCTTGTGGTTTGAAAACCTGCAATGGATTTGGGGCAATGTATAGTTTGAAGACCTCTTGAATGTATGCTTTAGTTGATATTTATTAGCTAAATGTTCGTCTTTCAGAAACTGTAATGATTTATAACTTGCTAATGTGTTGCAGAAGTTATTGACGTGGTTGCCCCAGAAGGATCTGTGTTCTGTCTGTGGAAGACCGAGCTAAATTTGGCAGAGTAGTTCTTGTAAAAGTGAACTAAACTGTGTAGTAAACAATATGTTGTACACCCTATCTATCTACATATCTATATCTATATCTATATCTATCTATCTATCTATCTATCTATCTATATATATATATATATATATATATATATATATATATATATATATATATATATATATATATACGTTCTCATATACAGTCGGGGAAATAAGTATTGAATGTGTTAATATTTATTTCAAGAAATATATTTCCAATGAGGCTATTCACATGAAATTTTCACCAGACTTTGGTATTAACTCAAGAAATCCACACATTAAAGTCCATTGATGAAATTATGTGTAATAAAGTGGAATGACACAGGGAAAAAAGTATTGAACATGCTAACTGAAATTTATTTAATACTTAGTGGAAAAGCCTTTGTTTGTAATGACAGCTTCAAGATGCTTCCTGTATGAAGAAATTAATTGGCTGCAGTATTCGGATGTGATTTTGGCCCATTCTTCTAAACATATCGTCTTTAAATCTTGTTCAATTGGATATAAGTCAGGTGATTGACTGGGCTATTCCAACACCTTGATTTTTTTTTCTCTGAAACCAATTGAGTTACCTTTGCTGTATGTTTTGGATTGTGGTCCTGCTGGAGGGTCCACCCACGTCTCATCTTCTTCATCCTGGTGGATGGCAGCAGATTCTTCTCAAGAATCTCCTGGTCAAGGGCTCCATTCATCGTTCCTTCAATTACATGAAGTCTGCCAGTACCATGCGATGAAAAACAGCCCCACACCATGATGCTTCCACCTCCAATTTCAATGTTGGTATAATGTTTTAAGGGTGATGTGCAGTGCCATTTCTTCTCCGAACAGGTTATGTAGTATGACAGACAAAAAGTAAAATTTTACTCTCGTCTGACCAGATTACACTCTCCCAGTATTTCATAGGCTTGTCCAAAGGAATTGTAGCAAACTTTAAACAAGCTTCGACATGTCTTTTCTTTATTAATAGAGTCTTGTGGGGTGAGCTTGAGCAGTGGAGTGCATTGCTTATTGTTTTCTCTGTGACGATGGTACCTGCGGCCTCCAAGTGTTTCTGGAGCTCTTTCCGAGTGGTCCTTGGCTCTTGGGCTACTCTTCTGACTATTCTTTTGACTCCCTGGTCAGAAATCTTGCGAGGAGCTCCTGTGCATGGCCGGTTGATGACAGAGTGATGTTGCTTCCACTTGTGCGTAATGGCCCAAATGGTGCTTACTGGAAGATTCAGAAGTTTTGAAAAGCGCCTGTATCCGATTCCATCACTATGTTTTGCAACAGTAAGGTTGCAAAGGTTTTGGGAGAGCTCTTTGCTTTTACCCATCATGAGATGTTTCTTGTGTGACACATTGGTAATGAAAAGCCTTTTTATAGACCATCAATTTACTAACCCAGCTGATATTAATTTGCACAGATAGGGGGTATAATTACTTACGGATTTTAGCTGGTTCCTTGCCTTACCTTGCCTTGGAGAACTGCTTTTTCTTAGCATGTTCAATACTTTTTTTTTCCTGTGTCATTCCACTTTATTACACATAACAGAATAATTTTCTGTGAATAGCCTCATTGGAAATATATTTACTGAAATAAATGTTGATGCGTTCAATAATTATTTCCCCCACTGTATATGAGAACATTTGCGATTGAGTCTGTCTCCTGTTGGTGTTAGCAGACTCCATGGGTGGCAGTGCAAATTAGTGGGTTTTTTTGCCAGGTCTGTCACGATGTGATACAATAAACAATGGGAAAATGAAGCCATGTGTGTTGTTTCAGGTTGTTTAATTATAGTTATGGCTGCTCTGAGCAGTTGGCAATAAGCCGTGCTTGCAATTTATGTTCATGAAATACTGTGCATATTGTGCATGGTATTTGATAGATATGTATAAAAAAACAACAACATGGATTTACACAGCCTACTAGGCTAATTACCTGCAAATAAGTGTTCAACTCAATTAGTGCAGTGGGGAATGATGCTAGTGTGGTTTCTTTACAGAAATGCTACACTTCTTATTATCTGGTTTTCTACTTGGGGAAAAAAAAACCCTAAGTAGGGCAGCACAGTTAGTCGAATACCGATCTCAATTACGATTTTGACTGCCCACAATTACATGAACATGATCGACTGCGATATTGATGTTTAAAGTCAATATCGCTCATATGAACTCATTATGAGAAAACTCCGCTGCATATCAAAGCAAGCACTTCCTAAACATACAGCCAATCACCATAGAGTGGTGCAGGGATGACGTCAATTTGTACGCCAAAACCCGGAAACGAGTTAGCATTTTAGCCCTTCTGGTTCCATCCCAATGGGTTTTTTGAATGGGATTTTGGTTAAAAGCCTGAAATAAGGTCTGTGGTGAACACAAGCTCAAAATATTTTCACGTTTTATTCTACCACATAAAATATGCCAGTAAAACCCCACTCATGATTTTTTTTTAAAAGCTTTTACGTGTATTGAAAAAGGCGGTTGCTAACTGTCACGTAATGAGGGTTTAGGATGCAAGTGCAGATAAGAGCTTTATTGAAGAGAGGCAGACAAATCCAAAATGTGAGACAGTAGCGTGATTTAAAACAAGCAAAAGATCAGGCAATTGAGAAACAAGGCTAAACAAGAATCAAACAACGAGGTCGAGAACAGGATCAAAACTATGAGACGTGAAACTATGAACAAATGCTTGGTACACAGAAAACTCACACAATACTTTGCGTCGAACAAAGAGACACGAGGGGTTTAAATGACAAACGTAATTAAGGGTGAACACAAAACAGCTGAGACTAATGACGACACATAAGGATAAGGAAACAACTAATGATAATACAGGGGCAGAGACAGGACAGAAATCATTACACATACACATGTAGAATGTAAACAGAATCAGTGTCACTAAAAGAGCGTGCTGCGAGCTACAGTGCTTGCGCGAGGGAAAATCATCCATGTTGCTAAATGGCACTACAGACGTTGTCGGGGACATTAAATGTCATCACGCCGAACAGGAAAAAACTTTGCAGATAAACAGGTTCAGGTATGCTGTGCACAATTCCCCACTAAAACAGTGGATGAAGATTCCTCCACAGAGTAAATCTATATTATGGAAAATGTTTTAAATCAAGTTTGGAAAAGTTGTCAGAAGCTTGGTGACGGTGACATTGAAGTCGAGAGACCGTGGTGTAGTTCGTTTATAGCATACGGTTAACTGTTTATTTCTGGTGATTGTATTTAGGATTCAAACTTCATAAAAGTTGTGTTCATTTGTGAAAATTATCTTGATGGACAAAACATGTTAGTACTGTAAACTTTTGTTGATCACAGAGCTTATTTTTTGCAATAATCCAAAATCCTATAGGAAAATCCTATTGGGTTTTTGTTGAGGGAACCGGTGTGATGCTAACATCCGGGTTTCAGTACAAAATGACATCATCCCTGCGCCGCTCTATTGGGTGATTTAGCTGCGTCTCTCCTCCTGTAAACACTGTTATTGCCTTTTCTGCATACACCTGTATTGTTTTCATTTGGTTGAATATTGTTATGTTTGATGCATATTTTCATTTGGTTGATGGCGTATTTATTTTTACTTATCGTATATTTTGGGTACAATTGTATTTATATTTTGCTTCTACGAGATGATGCACTTTAAGGACCAGTCTAATTTGATGCAAAGATTTGTACATTAGCAGGAATGTAGCAAAACATGGAGGTGAAAGCAGTGGTCTATTTATTTAAATGTGAAAGTGCAATAGAAATATGTTGTCACTAAAATCAATGAATAATCGTGATAAATAATCGTGATCTCAATATTGATCAAAATAATCAGGATTATCATTTTGGCCATAATCGTGCAGCCCTACCCCTAAGACCATATAGCAATCGCTGTGCATTGATGTGTATTTGAAATACTGGTAAATTCTCAGTCCTAAATAAAAGAGCATTTGAGGTATAAATGGAGGGTAAAAAATCGTGGCTCATTATGTAGCTATTTTTAGTTAACATTTTCCACACAGGAACAAGGAATACCACATTCAGTAAACAGGAAACCATAAAAACCCGGTCCATCCAGAAAGGAACTTAATGAAATCAGGTTCCAGTTTTATCTCATAATCTTTGATTATTTTAACATTTTAATCTCTCAGGTTCCTTCAGTGTGTCCAGATTTATATTCCTTACAATATACCTTTCCTATTAGTTTCTCTATAGCTACTGAATCATTAAGTGTAGTTACTAAATAATGCTTTAAGATGAATATTTTTTTCATAAGCTAGGCATTTAAATAGTTAATAGAAGAACATGTTAATAGATTGTTTTGATTCTGAAATATATTTATATGAAGAAATAAAAATCATTAAATACATTAACTAAAGGCTGTTTTACACTCTGCGCTCACAGACAAAAATCACCAATTGTGAAAGAATTTCTTGGATGTGAGTTAAAACTGAT
Organism: Ictalurus furcatus; assembly: GCF_023375685.1. Lineage (NCBI taxonomy): Eukaryota > Metazoa > Chordata > Actinopteri > Siluriformes > Ictaluridae > Ictalurus > Ictalurus furcatus. Next base: position 5,820,551 of record NC_071279.1, read on the forward strand.
GATCTTATATCAATTATTATGCAGCAGTTAGTTCTGGTTCACTAATTTGATTGGACAAGCAACATTCTAACAGTGCTGATATTTAGTATAACAGCACTGGGACATTTCACTGTTTGTGTAACTCCACTTGTCTCTGTTCGATAAATAAAATTATGATTCTAGCAGTTCATTGAAAGTGTTACTACACTTACTACTGCTTGTCAGTCAGTCTGTGCATTGCAGTTTGGCTTAGGACTACAATTGTTATGATAGCATTACGACTGCAGTTGCCACAACAGCTTTGCACTCAAGTCTTCATCAGTGTACAGATAAGTGCAACAACTTAGACTTCATGTAAACACTATAATTAATTTTCTGGTTACACAATTGCACTTTTTGACCATGTAGTACACAGTTATAGAAGGGAATTATTATTTATAATCGCGCTCTCCGGTGTCGCCCAGATGAGGATGGGTTCCCTTTTGACTCTCAAAGTTTCTTCCTCATATCGTCTCAAGGAGTTTTTCCTTGCCATTGTCAAATCTGGCTTGCTCATTAGGAATAAATTGCTAAATTGAACATTTATATCCTGAATTTATAACTTTCTGTAAATATATAAAAAATATTCAATTAAATTGAATGGCTATTGAGGCTTGCTTGGGAACTATTTTCATTGACAAAATATTTCAAAATGAAATATTTGGCCATATTGTGTCTGAAATTCTCTATATTCATTTCTTGTTTATACAGTAGAACTGTTGTATAAAAGCCACATCACAATCATGCCGTTGTACTAAGTATCAGCAGGGCTGTGATTATCTGTGGGCTTGTGCCTTCAGCCGAATCATAGCCATGCTGATATTCAGTAAAACAGCACTCTTACTCATGCAATATCGCTTAATTATACAACAGTTTGTTCCAGTCCACTAATTTGATTGGATAAGCAGCTTTCCAAGAGTGCTGATATTTAGTTTAACAGCACCGTGATATTTCACTGTTTGTATCACAGTTCTAGGAATAGTTTTACTACGCTCAGTTCTAGCAATAGTTGTTAGTACACTTACTATGGGCTGTCAGTCAGTCTGTGTGTTACATGGCAACACATAACACTCTGTCCAGCTATCGCTTCTTTGGAAATATGTTCGCAAAAGTAAATAAAATGTCCATTACTACATGTTAATTTCTGAACAGTTGTTTAAATGTGCACTCGCATTTCACACTAGCAATCGTGCTGTTATACTGAATATCAGCACAGCTATGACTACCCAGCTATGACTATGGCCAAATCACAGCCATGCTTATATTCAGTACTACAGCAATCTTTTTATTGCTTAAATATGCTCATCGGCAGCTAATTTAGTGCCTTTCACATGCAAAACTCCATACAGACCGTAACCCAAAGCCAGACTTGAATGGTGGACCCTGGAGCTGTGAGGTGACCACACCAACTGCTTCTTCACTGCACTGCAGTATATCAGATTGTCGTCAATTTATCAAATCTTATTAGTGTAATATGACTATGGGTGAGAGTGACTACAAATAATAACTTAAAAATGCCCCAGTATGTTCTGTTTTTTTAATATAATAATGTAAATCAGTTGTTAAAAATATTTGAACATAGTTTGTAGTGAATAAACATAATCTGCTTCTCATTTTTGTGTAAATGAACTTTCAGCCATTGGCACTTTTCAGAGTTTTGAGTCACATGTATGAGTCTCGATAAAACTCTGCCAAGTTTCCCCTCTATTCTGAATGCTTTTCGTGGAAAAGTGTCCAAGAATTAGCCCAGTTCAGAAGCAGGCTAAACAACACTACCTATCTGGGTGGAATGAGGGAGCTCATATTTTAAAGGCCGCTGTAAAGAATACATTACGGCTACACTTGTTGTTTTTCCTTCGGCTGCTCCTGTTAGTGGTCGCCACAGCGGATCATTGGCCCGTGTATTTGAATTGGTGCAGATTTTACCCCGAATGCCCTTCCTGGCGCAACTCTCCCATTTTTTTTTTATCCGTGCTTGAGAGAGCGCACCAGCCTATGCATCCCCCAGTGGCTAGGTTGGTTCCCTGCCCAGGAATCGAACCCGGTCCGTGGTGGTGAGAGCGCCTAACCCTAACCTTTTGCCGCTGTAATACCCGGAAAAGGTAGCTGATTTATTTGGTATAGGTGGTCTTTTGATTTGTTCAAGTAGTTTCATGTAATTTCGTTTTCATAAGTTCAAGTCGTAAAATGAGTGTGAACAACCTTGATCAACTGTTCTCATTTCTCCTGTTTCAGGACTGCAGTGCATTACATGAGACATTTGTGTTTGAGTACAATATAAACAGTCATGTATTTCGCACACAGTAATAGACCTGGCTAATAGTAATATTACAGTGGCAAGCCTTTGTTGGGATGTTTACCCAGAATTGAATTTAAACAAGTAATTTCATTATAGCTTGGGGTAATAAAATTGTATATTGCATTAGGAAAGTTTATGTAGCAGACGTGCAGAGGGAGAAACCTTTGTCATTCGGCTGAACACATTTGTTCTGGATTGTTCATAAAGATGTGTTCATGAGTCGTACATGACTTTGTACCAGGTCAGTGTTTGTCTGTAGATTGATGTTGGCTTTTAGTCTAGTGATCTAAGCTGTAATCATTTTGGCATGACTATTGATATTTCACTTAATACCTAATTATACAGAAGTCTTTTAGGCCAGCATGAAAATACAGGAGGAAAGGTGTTTGAATATTTCATTGTGCGTGAGCGTGTTTGTGTGTGTGAGGGTGTGGGTGTGCATGCATGCATGTGCGCATGTGCACTCATGTGAACACTGGTTCTGCTGTGCTGCTCTTCTGTGTCTGCTGTCTCACTGTGCAGTGCTGAACTGGCACATTGACCAGTCTGGACACAGTCAATGCTTTTGCACCACTGCAAGCAGTGCAGACATTTTACAAAGCCGACTCACAAGTGTGGTCAATAGCCATACAGTAAAACCTTAAAAACACGAGTGTATACAGACCTCTTCCCATGATAAATGAGTATGAATTAAAATTGATACAGAAAGTGCTAAACCAGTTCCTAAACTGAACTTTAACATGTTCAACACATTTTTGTACGAAAAGTTAGTGTGAGACCATGGTACAAAGCTAGAGGCCTGACTTGTTATTTAATCTAGATTCATTATTAACGAGACAGAATCCTGCTTGTCTTAACTGTCTGAAATGTACAACAAACACATGTCGGAGCTCATAGGACAGGGTTGCGATTGCCTTTAGGGCTGCTGAAACAGAAACCGGGCGAACGTCTCTGCAGTTTCCCATGCTTCGCCTCAGTTGTGCTGTTTGTCACTGATAGCTGCAGGAAGAACAAAAGAGCCTTTCTATGGCAGCAGCAAACTAGAGGCTGCAGAGACTAAATGCCAAACCGAGTTAGTGTGCCTGAAGCATTCAGATGCCTCTGAGAACCAGAGCTTGTGGAACACCGGAGAGATCTCTTTACCTATTATGGGGCACCACATGCATCTGAGATTATCTGAAAGCCTCTTAAGTGAAGCCGTCTCATCGTGTTTTCATCCTTGCCTTATAATCCAAGCAGTGGAAAAGAATTCCCCTGCTTATTCGGAGTTTTGCTTATGTTTGGAGTCTAACCTCTGAGAACACGACTAGACCAGACACGTTTCATTGTCTAGACTCGACAGTACCATGCATGGTGGCATTCAATGTGTGGCCAGGTATCGCCCTCCAAAACCTGCCAAATGTTCACTGTTATAGATAAATGGATAATCTTTCTGCTCCTTACTTTCTGACACCCTCGTCTCTGTATAGTGCATGTGTGTTTCAGTGGTGTGTAGGGGTTTTAGCAAGAAACCAATCTGCCAGTCGAAGGACTCATGTTTACAGTGCTTCTACGAATTTACTCTGACTAAAACAAATTTTTGGTAATAAAACTGGGTGATATGAAGGAAAACGAGTGTGATAAATATTTCAGCAATGAGTGCTGGCAGACTGAGAGAGAGGGAGGGAGAAAAGGAGAGAGTGTGTATCTGTACAGATTCCATAAAACTCTTGATAGTATAATTTCATAAATAATGTACAGTAAAACAGTTGTCAGTAGAAATGGTAACAAGTAAAGGTTACTGGTAAAGTTTTTTATTATCAAGCATTTTTAATTGGTGATGTATGTATTCATCAACAGGTACAATGGCTCCCTTCCTGGTGGAGATAAGGGGAGGAAAAGGAGTCGCTTTGCTCTGTACAGAAGGGCAAAGGCTAACGGTGTCAAGCCAAGCACTGTGCACATCCTCAGCAACCCACAAGACAGCAAGGTGTGTAGTGTATTTTAAAACAAGTAGATTCATTCCAGGTGTTTTGAGCATCCTGATGGTTATTGCACCAACCCATTTGAAAAGGCTCTTATGCATTACACTGATGTATCATTGGGGTTTGTTATTAAAGAGGAGGTGTGACCTTTGTTTCAGGCGGTTAATAGCAGGGGGCAGCACAGTATCTCCTTCACGCTGTCTAGGAATCAGACTGTGGTGGTGGAATACTGTCATGATGATGACACAGATATGTTCCAGGTGAGAAAATATCCTGTAGAACATTTATTTAATGAGCCAGTGCATGCAGAGGTGCCAACACCTACAGTTTCGCTTGAAGCATTTACAAGGTTTGATCCTTTGTTATGGTGATCTGGGACACACCTGAAAACCAACGTACTGGTGATACTGACAATATCATGTGATCTGTTAGTTTGCATGCTATCAAAAAGGTTGTTTGGATCTGAATAGGAGAAATTGAAATGCAAAAAAAAAAAAATATGTATGCAGAAAGCATTTCATTTTAATTATTTTCACGAAGGCATCTTTACAGCATTTCTTTGCATGTTTCTAAGACCTTTGCACAGCACTGTGTGTTTTATCATTTATGCTGATTGCATGGAGCCATCTCGTCCATACGCTATGTAGTAAAATTCTTTTTATTTTCTCTCTGCCTGCAAGGATTTTCTTGTTAGCGAGGCTGGCTCCTCTGTGCATGGTAGGATGCAGACTGAAATCAAAATGTGAAAAGAATGTTTTCTGTTTCCAAGGTTAACCTTCTATTATGATCTGAATCGGCATTTAGTTCCCAACAGTACCAAAGGTTACCAACATACAAAATATACTTTCAAAAACTTTTTTTTATTATTTATTTATTTTTAAAAGGTTTACATGTCAATAACTGTTTCAACAAATCCTGATAGCCAGTTATCATTGAAGCTTCCAGTTAATATCAACGCCATGGTGTGCAGTGGATACTAATTGAAATGTATCATTTAAGAAATGGTTGTGCATGGCTCATAAATCACTTTGTTTATCCTTGTCTCTAGATTGGCCGTTCCACCGAGAGCCCCATAGACTTTGTGGTGACGGATACACCAGGAGGATCTAAAGAGAGCGAGGACTCTGTTGCGCCGAGCACCATCTCACGCTTTGCCTGCAGGGTGGTGTGTGAGCGCAACCCCCCCTACACTGCCCGTATTTATGCAGCTGGCTTTGACTCCTCCAAAAATATTTTCCTCGGGGTTGGTATTCCTCAGCGGCTTTTGGAAGTATTTACGTCATTTTATGATTTGCCTTTTATTACATAATACAGTTGTGCATGAGACAGGCATCATCTGGTTGTCTGTCATGTTGTGCACGCTGTCAGCAGAAGGAAGTGCAGCATGACTGTCTTCCATATGGCACTCTTGTAATGTAGTTATAATAATGGATTGCCACACTTATTGTAAGTGATAGCAGACTCCCCTCTTTATAATGTGTCTGGAGAGGTTTCCTTTCAGAGCTCAGGTGGTCCAGAGCATGAAATGATCAGGGTTAAACACTGGTCTCTTGTTCTATCTCTTGATTCGCATGAAAGCTAATGAAGATTGTGTTTGAAAAGAAAACCAATGAAAGTGTGAAAAAAAAAACAAGAAAAAGAAAATAAGTGGGAAAGGTGGGCTGAACGAATCGGTAGGGACAATAAGTTTACATGTCCAGGCTGTTGGTTTTTTATTGTTAGTTGGAGAGCAGACAAGTAGGTTCAGAAGGCTAGTATCCCAGCAGATTTTTTTTTAAGCTCTTCAACAACCAGAGAAAGAAAAAAAAACCTACTTGCTTTAGAATTTTTCAAAACAAAAGTTTTGTTTTATTTGGTTTTTATTTGGTATATTTCAAAAAACAAAACAAAAAAAAACAAGTGCCTCACAGTGGTGTGACGCATCTCGATGCTGTACCTATCATGTGTGCTACTCATTTGGAATCCTGCTGCCTTCTTGCGTGCACTACACGCTTTTAATTAGCACACATGGAAGGCATACGACCTTCAGAATCAGGAACATGCAGGTACGAGAAAACACAGACAAAACCAAGCAAAAACCAAGCTAGCACAAAATGCAGTTACCTCACTGTTAAACATATTGAGAAAAAATTTTTTTAGGCAGTCTTGATGTGAGGACAGAACTGCAGCTCATGTCTGAAAGGTTGACCAGTGACTTGTTAGCTTTTTGTCAAGGGCGTAAACATAATGTGCTCCCTTGGACACTTAGAAAAGGATACTGACTATGTCCGAGTCATCCCCTACACAGGAAATTTGTGCGGTGCAACATTGCTGTGGCGTACAGCCGAAGGCCTGCTTGAAGCACCCACTTTGTGTCCCCTGGAGCTGAATGCAGCATGTCCACAGTGCCCATTGGGCCTAAGCACGCTGACATTCCCCAGCCTCCTCCGTAGCCATATGGCCGAGTCATCCCCTACACAGGAAATTTGTGCCTTTGTTAATGCACTTAGTTAACTAACTTAAGTTATCGGACTTAATAAGTTAAGTTATTTTAGTTACCTGGCTTAAAATCGTGTAGTGTGAACTAGGCTTAAGGTTTTCGTGCAACCAGAACATGGAACTAGGCCAGAGATTTGACTTGCCTGGTGGGATGGCTAATGAAATTATGGTTTGTCCACTCTGAAAGAACAAAACAAGTATGTATTAGTTTTATGTATAAATGTAAAAGAGAAATGAAACAGGGGCTGCACTTAGAATAGATGGTAGTTGAAGAAGGAAATGTTTTAAATCTTTTAAGATGTGGTTTTGGACTTCCAGTTTCATGGTTTGTTTAATAGTTTCAATAGAGGGCTGTTTTTAGGTCAACTTCAACTTCAGAGAACTTCAATTCTCTAAACATGGGAGCAACTTTGCTGACTGGTTCCTCTTTGCGAGGTTTGGTCTGGTTTTGAGTTCTGTGTGGCAGCAATATGCACTCTAAGGCCAAAAGTATGTGGACATCTGACCATCACACCCATATATTGTTCTTCCCCAAACTGTTGCCACAAATTTGGCAGCAGAATTGTATAGAAAGTCTTTGTATGCTGTAGCTTTAAAATTTCCCTTCACTGTAACTAAGGGGCCCCAAACTGTTCCAGCATGGCAGTGTCTCTGTGTACAAAATGATGTCCATGAAGACATGGTTCGTCAAGGTTGGTGTGGAAGAACTCGAGTGGCCTGCACAGAGCCCTGACCTAAACCCCACTGAACACCGTTGGGATGAATTGGAACACTGACTGCTTGCCAGGCTTCCTTTACCCAACATCAGTGCCTGACCTCGCTAATGCTCTTGTGTCTGAATGAGCAAATCCCCACAGGAATGCTGCAAAATCTAATGGAAAGCCTTCCCAGAAGAGTGGAAGTTATTATAATAGCAAAGAGGGGACTGAGTCTAGCATGTTCAGCAAGCACATATGGGGGGTGATGGTCAGGTGTCCACATACTGAAAGTGTTTGTGTTAGGTCTAGGTTGTCTCACTGGATATTATTACATTACCTCTGTTATATTTTATGTACAATCCTTCATATATCAGTTTCTTCCTGCAGGAAAAAGCAACAAAGTGGAAGAACCCAGACGGTCAGATGGATGGCCTCACAACCAACGGAGTACTGGTGATGCATCCGCAAGGTTTTCCAGAAGAGTCCAAACAGGGCATGTGGAGGGAAATTTCTGTCTGTGGAAATGTCTACACTCTGAGAGAGACCAGGTCCGGCCCCATCCGTGGACAACTGGTAATATCACTAATCATTTACTTCCCTAATCACTAATCATTTACAGCAGGCCACAGAAAAAAAATGGAAAGGCAAATTCTGAATATAAGCAGGTACAAAAAGAATAATATATTTTATGGCACTAAGTGCTTTGTTTATATCAGCAGTAGTCAAAATGTCTAACTTGAGACACATTGTTTTGTGTATACTAGTTTTGGATACCAGTGATACCAAAACAATGTTACCGAAGAGCTAACAAAAAGTCAATTTAGAAATGTAAATCTAAATGTCATGCACAGTACCAAAAACAGACCAGCCATAAACTTTACTTATTTATTTGTTTGTGTTTGTTTGCTTGCTTGTTTTTGATTTCATAATTTATGACACTGATATTAATCTGTGATGTCTAGCTGGCGGATGAGAGAGGATGAGAATGATTGCTAAGTTGATAAACAATGTTTGGTCTGTGTTGAAATTTTTCTCTCATGTTGATGCATTTCTTTATTACTTTAGGCTCAGGGTGAAAGCAGTGCCCTGAAGGACGGCTCTCTGGTAGACCTGTGTGGTGCAACACTGCTGTGGCGCACAGCCGAAGGCCTGCTTAAAGCTCCCACTTTGCGTCACCTGGACGCACTGCGTCTGGAGCTGAATGCAGCGCGTCCACAGTGCCCAGTGGGCCTCAGCACGCTGGCGTTCCCCAGCCTCCCCCGTAGCCACAGCCTGGAGGAACGCCAGCCCTGGGCTTACCTTACCTGTGGCCATGTGCACGGCCGACACGACTGGGGTCAGAAGCCTGAGCACAGCCGCGAGCGCGAGGGAGGTCCCAGCACAGGTGGCAGACGGGAGTGTCCGCTGTGCCGATCGTTGGGGCCCTACGTGCCCTTATGGCTGGGCTGTGAGCCTGCGTTCTACGTGGATGCAGGTGCTCCCACCCACGCTTTTGTTCCCTGCGGCCACGTGTGCTCAGAGAGGACGGCAAAGTATTGGGCTGAGACATCGCTGCCACACGGGACCCATGCCTTCCAGCCCATATGCCCATTCTGCTCCACGCCTCTGACAGGCACACCTGGCTTCACCCGCCTCATCTTTCAAGGGCCTGTCGATTGACAAGGGGCTACAAAGCATGATAGGAGTGCTTTCTTGGGAGTGTGTTCATACTGTAGATACACTTGCTGAAATCACATGCAAATCTACGTAGCTTCCTTAGTATATGCACACACTTAACTCAGTATGTGTATTTTGCATTTGAATGCAGCCCTGAGTTAGCCAGGGGAACAGCATAATTTGAATCTTGCTAGTGATATCACCGTATTTCTTTCATGGATTCAGTCAGGCACTGACCCAGTAGTGAGCCAGATCAACATGCCCTGGTGAGTTACAGAGGCAGTTCATGTGTGATGATATTTGAAGTAAAAGGTTAATTGACTGAAGAAAAAAATAGCTTGAAACTATTCAGATCCATACTTGCTATGTTAATAACTGAAAAATCATCAGCCCAGATGAAAAAAGAGGCTCTTCTGGGTTTAACAAGAGCCTATTTACCAACTTGTTCATTTTTGATTGTGATGTACACAACTAGTGCCAGACTGAATCTATGGAACTGAAACAAATTTACAGTACCAAGTACCTCTTCAATTTAAGATTGCAGTATAATACCCACCTATTGCATACTAATTACTGGGCCTCTGGATGTTTGTAATAAGTTGTTTGGAAGTTTGATTGCATCTCTTTGATGTTTTAGTTATTAGGATCTCAGGACAGGAAATGGGCATCTGCTGCAGAAATCAGTGACTTCTCGAAAGTTTACATCTAGCCCTTAATCTAGGGAGTAACTGTCCATGCTATTGATGGACTCCTACCTCCATCTATGGCCACTGCTTCCTCAGTGCGTTATATGTGCTCTCACTGCACTTAACACTAAAAAGAAAACACCCCCTATACAACACCCATCATAAGCAATAAACATTCCTAGAATTAAGCTAAAGTTCAAAGGAGAGATCCAACGACGCAAACGTGTACTACCTGATTCTAGCTTCTGTGTAGTGAACTCGGATTTTAGTCGTTGAAGGGCTTTACCAAGTCATGAAAAATGTAGCCCTGGTGATATTTTTTTTTAATTTTTTAGATTCTTCTTTGTATTGTTATGATTGTTTTAGCATTTAAACGACAGTGGAAGTTGTAGCTGCAGTATACACATTAGTAGTTTTAAACAAAAAACAACAAAAAAAAGTTCAGATGTAATATTTTTGTACATGGTTGTGTTACTAAACTTTGGCCCGAGGTCAGTTTCTTTTATATAACAAGTGTTTCACGTATATGTATAAATATATTATTTTCATGTGCAAATATGATTTAAATCCTGGAGAGCCCACAGCAGAAAAGTATGCCTCACTGTGTCACACTCCAAAATGTCATAGGAAACCCTTAATATAGTAAGCAGTATGATGAATGTACTATTCTAGGGCCTAGATAATAACTCTGCTGTTCTTGGTGCTATCATTAAATTTAAATGCTTCATATATATTTTTATCTGAACATCACTGCACTCCTTGAAAACATTTAATTGTTTTGAAACGTAATGTTAAAATGACCCACTAAATCACTTCTACACATGCAGGCTTTGCACTATGCATGTCTATGATAAGCTTTTCACAGGAGCTTTTAAACTGCAAATATACAGTGTTAAGACAGACACGCTCTACTTTACCTCACATGCAAGAGAAGAGACCTCAACTGAACATATTTTTATATTAACCAGAAGAGATAATGTGATTGATTTTCACTTTTCTTGCTTGTCATGACTATTTCATACAACTGAATTAAATTTTGTCCTTTTTTTCTTCCCCAGGGGCATGGACAGTATGTCCTGTTTGATGCATTGTGTCAATAACCACTAATACTCTTGAGTTGATATATCTTGTTTAGACAACTAAAAATGATATCCAGCTGTACTGTACTCATCTCATTTCTGACAAGTTTATGCATTCCTTCGTTTTTTTTTTCACTCCTGGAGACCAAGACCTAGTTCACGTCTTTGTTGTAGAATTGTAGTGTCTCGCATACATATAGATACTTGTATACATATAAACACACAGAGATGATTCAGTGTCTTCCCGATGGCTCTGAAATGCCGTTCTGTCTCCACTCTCAACCTGCAAAGGGATGTTGTTCCTTCTGCAACCTGATAATGGGTGAACTCAGGTTTACACAAGTCAAAGTTTACACTTGTCCCAGTGTCTCTATACAGTCAATTGCCAGGGCACCATTAGTAAGGTTGGAGATATGTGTGCCTGTGTTTGCTAACATAATTCAGTATCCACTATTTCTCATAACAGGGTCTTACCTCAGAGAACACAAAAATCTAGGGCATATTCAAGATGTGTGAAATAGTTTATTAGTCTAGTTCACTGTCTGCATTATAGCTCTGTGCTGTATCTCCAGTCATCTTGAAAATTTTGCCTTGCTTGAAATGCAACATATATAGATTGCTCTGGGAGGATATGCCCTTAAATATATCATTCCTATCCAAAATGGTATTTTGTCATTTGTCATTTATTATTTGTACTGAGTGGCCATATTTTAAAATGGTATTAATATAACCCCAGCTACATGGAATGCCAGATGTATTACTGATGCAGTCGAACACTGGACGAAATAATCCTGTATGTGTCATACTTTAAAGACTGCAATCAGTGATCAGTTTGAGTATGGTCAGTATTGTGTCCAATCTGAATGATGTAAAAAATAAAAGGCCGCACCTTGTGTTTGACCTCGGTAAAGCCTCGCTTACAGACTAGTGGTCATAACCAATGACCTTTCCACTGTCACATACCACTGAGCAGGCCTTAAATACAGCTACAAACCACACAGTGAACACAGATACACAATTACGCTTGAACCCAAGGTGCACTGACAATCGAAAGTCAAAACCTTAATAAAATATATGTTTCCAAAATGGTTTTCCTTTATTAGTTGTGATTTGTGTCGTTTTGGTGGCAAGCTCATGTTTCTGACAAATTTAGCCAGTAGATGGCAACATTGCCTTTTTTTTGGTTCAGTTAAACTACTTCAGGGGGTGTGTTACAGAAAGCTCCTAAATTTAGAATCTTATCTGTTTGGTAACCATGGCAATTTCAGTTAGGACCTCATTTAGGACAAAAGCTATTACAGAATAACATTTCCTAAGTGCATTATCTTATCTTAGCTACAGATCGGAAAATGGTATTACAGAAGCATCCTAACATGACAAAAAATCCTAAAAAAGTGTCTTAACTTTAGGACAATCCCACTGGTGTCCTGACTCAAAACTTATTTGAAAGCCAACGATAACAGTCACATTACAATACCCCTGTCCGAGAATGGCGTTACGTTTATTAATGATACAAGATGAAGAACTGTGATGTTTAATGGTGGAAAGACTTTTGGAGTACCCAGATGATGTTCTGTGCTTTCACAACAAAACACTGATAAATGATTACAAAAAAAACATGAAATATGATAATGCGGTTAACATTAGAATTGTGACCAACTTTATAGAAGACAACGAACCATCACAGAGCATTACCAGTCATAGCGCAAGTGATTTATTTACTATTCAACATACTCCATTTTAATCTGAAGTTTACTTCACAGTTGTTGGTTGTTTGGTAACAGACCTGAGAATTGATTATTGCACTTGATGGAGCAGTTTGATTTATTAACTAGAGATATGATAAGAATCCTAAATCAAGTTAAGATTTGCTTCTGTAATATGAAGTTGTGAAAAATCCTAATTTAACTTAGGATCAGATAAGGTCAGATCTTAACTTAAGACTTAAGATAGAACGTTTCTGTAATACGCCCCTAATTCACCATCTGCATGGCAACTTTGCATTCTTTTGGCCAAAAACAAGAACTTCTTTCCTGACTAAATCGTTAAATACAAATAAATAAAAAAAAAGTTTCAGAGAAAAAGTGAAACATGGTAAAATTTTTTATATTGAAGTATTTGTCATCTATTCAGTTATTGTGGTGCTAGTTTGTTGGTTGGTGCTGTATTTGAGTTATTTCCAGTTATTTCCTGCACTGACATCATAGGGGGACATTGCCAGTGCAGTTACAATAGCATTTAATAAGAGAAAACATTTCAGCTATGTCATGTAAAGATAAGTGATAATAGTCAGATTTGATCAGCTCCTAAAAAACAAAAGAGCAAGGTCTTCGCTTACCATTTCCCAGTGACTCTATAAATGATAAAATTAACGTAGAAGCAGTGGAGAGCAAACACTGGACTCCAAGTTCCGCAGTGCAGCTACACATTGCACAGCAGTGGCAGAGACTTGGCTGGGAAAGCTCTAGGCTATGTCAATGGTTCTCATACTTTTTCAGCATGAGGCCCACCTTGTGTAGGGTGCATCCCTTTTTGGCCCCCAGAGTCGTCAAATTTTCACAATTTAATTTCTTTCACACTAGGCTCTTATGTATTAACTTTCTCAGCTGAGAGACTACATCCTCTATCTAAACACTTACCCATTTTAAATAGTCTTAAGTTTTTATCATTGTGTGGCTAACAGTACTGTCCACTAGTATATCAACAGATATCTCTGTTTGGTGTGTCTTAGTGTGCTGTGTATAATTTATTTAAGTTATTAATGTTTCTCATTTTTATGTACATCATAGTTCAAAAGTTGACAATCCCGAATTACATACAGGTAAAAGTTATTTTAAAAAAGTAATGTTTGAGAATTTCTATGTGCACCATCCTGCGGGCCCCCCAGTTTGAGAACCACTGCTCTATGTTGTTTTGATTAAGGTTGCTGGTATTAGCATGGAAGTTGAAACATTGGAGTCCTGTATATTTGAGAGAGTGTCCAGATGAGTAGGTTAGAGCATTGTGGGTAATGTAGAAAACCTTTAGGCAAAGTGAAAATAGAGCAAGTTTACTTGTCACTAGATGGTGGTGTAACAAAGAACATTGTTGACTACCTGTGGTGATATCAAATGAGCCTGAATGGGTTTGTTGATTATCTCTAATGAGTCATGTAATTTTATTTAATGAGAATTGCTTTAAATGTCCAGTGCACATGGTACAAATATTTTTTTTTAGTATTTAATTATGTAATATTAAGTATAATATAATTTGATTTGCAGTTATTTAAAAATAACTGTAGGTTTATCCTGTTTAAGAGTGTCTGCTAAATATAAATGAGCCTTGACTCCTATTATAATTGCTTTCTGTGACATGTATGTAGTATGACTATTACGAAAGAGGACTCCAAATTCAGACACATGAAGGCAGGATTTGACATGAGGCAAATAGACCTCATGAAAAAAATTAAATGAATAGAGCAATGACCTCATGTTAAAGACTTCAAAATACATAAATAAACTTTGCATGGACTAACTATTGAATAGTTATGCAACATGTAGAAAGTGCTTGGATATAGAATAGCCAATGATGCCTTTTTCAGTAAAATGTTTCTCAACACAGCATTTTTGTCATATTTTCATGAGTTCAGGCAGGCATGTGTGTGCTATGTTTCAGACATTAATTATTACACTGTCACAAGTCCTGGGGGATAAATGGTCGGTGAAGTGAGATGTGGTCTCAATTGGAGGATTTGTGTGTCCTAATCAAGTATCATTACTGTCAACACCGTCTCACTGATCACTCCTCGTTCCCCATGCTCCTCATCCACTAATTCAGTATTTAACAACTGAAAATGTTTAATTAACATGTGCAAAAAGAAGGTTAATTAACTCTAGCCAACTCCCTAGTCACTCTTACAGTGCTGTGAAAAAGTATTTGATTTCTTCTGTGTTTGTGTATATCACATACTAAATTGTTTCAGAATTAAAACAAAATACAACATAAAACAAAGGCAACCTGAGCAAACACAAAATACAGTATTTAAATGATAGTTATTTATAGAAGCAACAAAGTTATCCAATACCAACTGGGCCTGTGTGAAAATATATTTGACCCTGTAGTTGCTAATTTCTCAAATCTATGAAACTACATTCATAATGGGGTTCAGCTGGACTAGATGCAATCAGACCCTGTTCAATCAAATCAACACTTAAAATAGAACTTTCTCAACAGCTTGAAGTTGGTTAAAAGGTCTTACCCAGTAACACACTATGCCAAAATTGAAGGAAATTCCAGAAATGATGAAGAAGGTGATTGAAATACATCAGTCTGGGAAGGGTTACAAAGCTATTTCAAAGGTTCTGGGACTCCAACGGACCACAGTGAGAGCCATTATCTCCAAATGGAAAAACTTGGCACAGTAGTGAACCTTCCCAGAAGTGGCCGACCTTCCAAAATTCCTCCAAGAGCACAGCAACGATTCATCCAGGAAGTCACAAAAGAGCTGAGGACAACATCAAAGGGCCTACAGGTCTCTCTTGCATCAATAAAGGTCACATGACTCCACTATCAGAAAGACATGGGGCAAAAATGGCATCCATGGAAGAGTGGCAAGGTGAAAACCACTGCTAACCCAGAAGAACATTAAGCCTCCTCTGAATTTTGCCAAAACACACCTTGATGATCCTCAAACCTTTTGGGAGAATGTTTTGTGGATTGATGAGTTGAAAGTGGAACTGTTTGGAAGACAGAGGTCCCGTTACATCTTGCGTAAACCAAGAACAAAAAGAACACCTCACAGACATTAACTATGTTTTATTATAGTTTTATGTGGTATGTGAGATGTGGTCTTAATGATGTCCCCTTAAATTCATACAAATGTTTCAGTAACTCTATAACTATATATAAAAATATTCTTTTTCACGCTCCATACTGAAAGAACAGAAGCTGATCTGAATTTTTACTATGCTCATTTACTGACCAGCACTATCTTTTCATGCTAGATTAGAAACATAGCCTTTGAATATAAGCTAATATTACACAGGTCTCCAAAATAATCAGTTTATAGTCTATTCTGGACATGGAAGGCTGTCTGTCTGCCCAGTTCCTCCCTCAGGACCCATGCTGTAATGCAGTTCTAATGAATCCTAATGTTATTTCCTTTTGCTGGTGGTGAGGGTGTCTCCTCCTGCTCTTTTATACAGGTCTGTGAGCTAGCATTTAATTCCACCAATGTCTTCAACCTTACATTTACACCTTACATTTATACCTGCTATCTTTTATCTCTTATAGCTTATGTTTCTCAAGTAAGCATACTGTTTTTTTGTTGTTGTTTTTTTTTTTTTAAAAAAAGCACACATTTCTGACAAATTCAGGTCAAAAGATCCATAGCCCTATTTTTAAAAGATGGGATGTGATGGGAACGATGTTGCATTGTGGTTCCTATGTCCTTTGTTGTTGTTGTTGTTGTTGTTGTTGTCGTCGTCTCTCTGCTGTTTACGTGTGTCATGGATTACTGAGTGTGAAGAACAACCCCTGGCTAGAGGACACATTGCAAAAAAAAAAGTCCCAAATGCAAATCCTCCAACAAAAAAGTAAAAGAGGGAGACTATGGGGGTGGAGGAGTAGCTGCTGTTTTGTTAGTCTATTACATGCTACCAGACCATGCCAAGAGGGTAAAATCCGGGGTGAAAAAGTGCTGAGAAATTAAAGTTAAGTGAAAGTGTAGATAATGTGTCAACATTTTACTCAGTTAAAATGGAATTATCCAGATGAAGATGTACTCAACTGAAAGTTAAAAAAAAATGCTACTTTTAAATGTACTGAAGTATTAACAAGTAAATATCCATCCCATCCATCCATCTTCTATCCTGCTTATCCTCTTCAGGGTCACGGGGAAACCTGGAGCCTATCCCATCGGGCACAAGGCAGGGTACACCCTGGACAGGGTGCCAATCCATCGCACAATCACATACACATACACACACCCATTCATACACTACGGACACTTTGGACATGCCAATCATCCTACCATGCATTTCTTTGGACTGGGGAGAGGACACCGGAGTACCCAGAGGAAACCCCTGCAGCACGGGGAGAACATGCAAACTCCGCACACACAGGGCCACGGTGGGAATCGGACTCTGGAGGTGTGAGGCGAATGTGCTAACCACTAAGCCACCGTGTGCCCACAAGTAAATATTTCAACTGAAATTAAGCAATGTCATGTTTTCATGTGAAAAGTAACTTTTGGAACTGGGATTGAAACTGGATTGATAAATTCCTAGCTGAAATTGTATTTCTAGTTAAGTTCAGTTCGATGGAGGAATTCATCATTTTCTCCAATCCTACTGATGTAGAAATTAGAGTGCAAGTTAGTCAGAAGTAAAACAGCCTGTAAGTATAGTATGGTCAGGGGTGCAGAATAACTATAGCCTTAACTACACTGTGCATGAGAAGGTCACGGCAGATGACTAATTGGCACAATTATTAATAGCTATTTTTCTTCCTTAATGAACTTTGATGGATGCTTTAAACTAAAATGTAAATAAAATGTGTGTGAATCAATGTGAGTGATTGTCAGGCTTTGGCTGCATGAGGAAAAAGAGACCATTAAGATACATAACAAGTACTTTGAAGGTGTAAATAAAAAGAGTATTGTAAGAGTATGGTAGGAATATAAAAAAATGCATTTCTTGTCAATATAATTAAGAAAAGTACAAGTAATATTAATAGCACTCAAGTAAAGTATAAATGTCCCAAAATAACACTAAAGTACAAGTAAAGAATTACAGTTAAAGTATTGTTCACCTGTGGGTACAATGCTACTTCTGGCCTCACTTGTCCACTTCATTGAGCTAGACGGGAGTAGGGTCAGCAGGGTAGAGATGGCAGATTAGTGATGGCAGTGCGCATACCTGGAGCTCAGCTCTGACAGCAACATATATATGTGATGCAGCTCAATTTCAGATAGCACTAACTGAACCAGTCCCATGCAATTGTAATGAAATAGAGGTGAATTTGCTACAGAGTTTGGAGCAGTGTCTGGGTGTGGAAACATCTTGTGTTGGTGCCTGGCTCAGTGGAGGAGGAAAGAAGATGTGTCAGGAAGCATACGGCACTCCAGCCTCTGCCAAGTCCTCTAAATGAAGCAGGCTTCTATCTAAGCCTCTGAGTAAGGATACTCTATTCTCAGATGGGCCCAGATTGTACCGTATGCAATACTTTTGCACTTAAACACTGCCCAAGCCAGCAAAATGCAGAGGAAGAGATAATAAGGATGACACATACAATGAAGAAAAATACAAGCAACATTAAATATTTAAATTAATCATGACATTCAGTCATTGAGGGCCAGAGTCCTGCACATTCCCTGCTTTAATACTGTATTTCATTCACCTCAGAAAGTGGGAATATCCAATGTACTATAATTGAAATGTAACTCCATTCTAGGTCTGATTAATAACACTGTCTTCATTATGAAGACTGGTGATGTCACACTAACATGGCGATATGCAAGGAGAGTTACACTGGCAAGTCAAAGAAAAAACACACTTCAATTCTAAGATATTAAAATGCATAGTTGCATGAAAGTTAATAATATAGTCTGTTATGCATGCAGAAACAGATTAAACACAAAATCAGGCTACATTAAATTACCAAACATAGCTGTTTAACGTTAGACCTTGAGGCTTCTCAGCTGTGGATATCTATTCAAACTCTATGTAGTGTAATGGTCACTTATTCCAATTTCCAGTCTACAGAGATGGGAGATGAATGTGTTTTTGGAGGTGGAAGGCTCAGCCATTTTCTTTGTTTATGTCATATTTTGAGCTTTGAACACTGGAATGATTTGTGATCAGAAGTAGGGACTTCTCACATCCGAGTTTGTTTGGAACGCAGCTTTAGACACCTACTAAACCAGGTCATTAATGGTTAAGTTGAATCAGGTGTTTCTGAGTAGGGAAATCATCAAATTGTGCAGGAATCTTTAAATATAGAACCTTACGACACATTGTATCGCTATTAGAAATGACTTCAAGTAGAACTCGAAGCTAAGAACCCTTAACTCTGTACTAAGAAATTAAGTTTCATACCTAGAATCTAGAATCCTTAAGGTTATTTAGGTTTCCTTCTGGATTAACCATTAAAGATTCAGTGTAAATCTAACAACACAGTGTTTTTCTATCAGAAAGTAAAACTTTATATTTACTAAGTATATAAAGAAAAACTCCTTTATAAAGCTTAACTATCCAAAGATGCTTTGAAAATAACTTTTTCTAAGGGGGTAGATCTTAAGCATCACTGCATTATTTTTAGTGTGACTACAGCTGAGGCCGAAGTTAAACACTTAGGTTAAAGCTATTCTGTCTCTAGTTTTTCACAACTCTGCAAATTTCATGTTTCCATACATTTCTAGGGCAAGTCAGGGCATCTACCTTGTACACATCAGAGATCATTTTAAAACAATCAAATAGAGACAGACTTATTACAGCTTTAAGTCACTATATCAGAATTCCAGTATTTACATTTAGTTGACATAAGTTAGCTGTTTCTTTAAACAGTTTGGAAATTTCCATAAATTGATGTACTGACTTTAAGAAGCTTCTGATTGGTCAATTGACATAATTAGGAGTTAACTGGGAGTGCACCTATGGCAGTATTTTAGAGCCATTGCCTTTCTGCCCTTGATAGCATGGGCAAATCCAAACAACTGAGCCAAGATCTCAGGAAAAAAATTGTGGATCACCACAAGTCTGGTTTATCCTTAGGAACACCACGAGCATCTGTATGCACTTTTGTTTCCAAATATAAAAGTCTTGTGACACTACATTGTTCAGGAAGTAGGCTTACATTAACACCTGAGGATGAATAACATTTGGTCTGAAAGGTTCAACTGAACCCAAGAGAACAACAAAGGAACTGGTGAAGGAGTTTTTTTTTTTTTGCATCAGGAATGTTCATTAACCATTAAGAGAGTCCTACATCACCATGACCTGAAAGGCATACAAGGAAGAATCCACTACTCCAAGCCCAGCATAAAAAACCAAGATTGAAGTTTGCAGGTGATCACCAGCCGTTCAGAGAATTGTTCTCTGATCAGATGAAACAAAACAAAATTGTTTAGCCGTAATGATTAACATTATGTATGAAGGAAAAAGGATGAGGCTTTAAATCTGAAGAGCATCATTCTTTTGACCCACTGAAAATCTGATAAGTGAATAAAGCTAGCTTTATCTTAGCTATTATTTTTTTTTATTATTATTTCTTATGGAAGTAAAGCCTAATTAACTTTAATGCATTAGAGGCCTTTAGCCTAGATGTCTGTAATGTATGTAAACTTTTGGCCACAACTGTATATCTGAGTGAGGAAGAGAAATTTTGTCACCTTGTGACAATAGTGTTAATGGATGCTTTTTTTTTTTTTTTTTTTTTTTTTAATCAGTTTTATTTCAGGCAACCTGAAAATCTTTTAAACATTCTATTCAAAGTAAGTAACTATTAGAATAATTTATATTAGTATTACAAATGAAGCATTACAGTGAGCACCAGACCAGTTTAAGTCTGCATCTGCCTGATTTTCAGATAACTACACACACACGCACACACACACACACACACACACACACACACACACACACGTCAGCTCAGGTCTTACATGTGCAGGCACCCTTGGTCAAATTTCTGTTGTGAATAGTTAAGTGAGTAGGAAAAGAACCAATCTCCAGAAGGCATAAAGTTAAAGATGAAACATTCTTCTCAACATTTTAAGCAATATTAGTTTATTATTTTGGTCTGCACTTATATAGTGCTTTTTTAACCTTAGCGGTTCCAAAGCACTTTAGACAGTGTCTCATTCACCCATTCACACACACACTCACGGTAGCAGAGCTGCCATGGAAGGCACTAACGTGCCATCAGGAGCAACTTGGGGTTCTGTGTCTTGCCCGAGGACACTTCAGCATGTGGAGACGTGTGGCCCGGGAATCAGACCACCAACCCTACGACTAGTGGACAACCCGCTCTACCACCTGAGCCACAGCTGCCCGTTTTGTACAATTTTAGAGAGAAAAAAAGGAATGTGGGCACCCCAAGAGATTTCATTCCTCAAACCATCAATCAGCAGTATTGATGCCCACAAAGCAGGAGAAGGCTATAAGGCAATAAATGGCAGTTAAGGGGAACAGTGGAGGTCAAGTTGAGTTCTGGAATACCAAGAAAACTTTACAAGCTTGCATAGGATTGCTAGAAAGGCAAATCAAAACCCTCGTTTGACTGAGAAAGACCTTCAGGAAGATTGAGCAGACTCTGGAGCGGTGGTGCACTGTTCTACTGTGCAGCAACACCTGCACAAATATGACCTTCATGGAAGAGTCATCAGAAGAAAACCTTTGCTGCGTCCTCACCACAAAATGCAAATGAACATCTAAACAAGCCTGATGCATTTTGTAAACAAGACCTTTGGAATGATGAAGTTAAAATATAACTTTTTGGCCATAATGAGCAAAGATATGTTTGGAAAGAAAAGGGTGTAGAATTTTATGAAAAGGACACCTCTCCAACTGTTACGCATGGGGGTGGATTGATCATGCTTTGGGTTTGTGTTTCAGCCAGTGACACGGGGAACATTTCACTGCTAGAGGAAATGGATTCAATTAAATATCAGCAAATTCTGGAAGCAAACATCACAGCATCTGGAAAAAGCTGAATATGAAAATAGAATGGCTTCTTCAACAGGATAATGATCCTAAATATGCCTCAAAATGCACAATGGACTACCTCAAGAGGTAAAAGCTGAAGATTTTGGCATGGCCCTCACAGTCCCCGACCTAATCGTCATCAAAAATTTGTGGATAGACCTCAAAAGAGTAGTGCATGTAAGACGGTCCAAGAATCTCACAGAGCTAGAAGCCTTTTGCCAGGAAGAATGGGCGAAAATCCCTCAAACAATAATAGAAAGACTCTTAGCTGGCTCCAAAAAGCATTTACAGCCTGTGATATTTGATATTTGAAGGTGATGTTTCTAAGTATTGACCATGCAAGGTGCCCATACTTCTGCTTTGGGCCCTTTTCTTTTTTGGTTATTTTGAAACTGTAAAATAATGGAAATAAAAAAGTAATCTTGCTTAAAATATTAAAGAAATGTCATTTTTAACTTTATGCCTTTTAGAAATCAGATAATCTTTTACTCACTTATCTATTCACAGTAGCAGTCATTTTGACCAGCGGTGCCCAAACTTTTGCATGCCACCATATACACTGACCATAACATTTAAACCACTGACAGGTGATGTGAATTTTATATATATATATATATATATATATATATATATATATATATATATATATATATATATATATATATATATATTCCTTGTATTTGTTTGCATCCATTTCTTAGTATTTATTGTACTTCATATTTTTTTCTTTCTATCGTCATCCTCTTTGTATTGACTATTTATGGTCTTGCATTAAGCCTGCAATTCTTGATATCAGCCTTTTTAATTACTAGCTATACCACTCTAGCACACATAAACAGCTCCTACATCAAAAAGGGGAGCTTTTCAGTGGCCCATGTCAAGTGGGGGCCCAAGGGATCCATTCACATGTGGGAAATGCCCATTAGATCAAAGTATGTTGGTCGAAAACAGGTTTTGTCCTGTAAACAGGCATTGTGCACATTGAGCTTGCTTGTACTTTGTTTGTTGTACCCTCATCTGTTTACATATTGTGCCACTCTTCGTAAGATCATCAGCAAAATGACTAAATGTAAATCTAAATGTAAATGTAGAGCAGCTGCAGGGTGAGAGTCATTGTTGTTTACTTCAAGTTTACTACCAGAGGTCACGGGAACAAACATCTCCCTGTCAGGTGTAGAAAGTCTTGGCCTGGAGTCACACGTTAATTAATCTCCCAGTTTAATGTTTTTGTATTTGTTATATGTAATAAAACATTTTATACAGTCATATACGTGCAGAGTAAATATTGTAAGTCTGAACCTGAACATGGGACGTGTGAGTTTAAGGGGGTTAATAGGTTGATTTATTAGGCTGACATCATATAGGACAAATTAGCCAAGTTTTTATAAGTCTGTTGTTTGAATGCTTTATTAGGTGAAATGCTAGTGAAAGGTTTATAACTTTTCTGTTATGTCTGTTATTAATGAATAATTCTCTTATTAAATAAAATACCTGAAATACCGCACACAATGCAAACAACAGAGCAGAAAAGTAAAAAAAGTAGGCACAAGAAACAGTTCAAATGGCGCTCTTTGTTGCTTTCATAGTTTTTTTTTCCTCTTGTGAGAGTGTATTAGACTGAAGCTATGTGTGCACAAACACGTATGTGGACAGCCTCCTTCTTTGCCCGTCAAATCAGTCAAATTTGTTTATGAGGTTTTAATTTCCATCAGATTTGCTTGAAAACTGCACAAACATGGATTTTGCTTGTAAACAAACACAGGTGAGTTTTATAGTATAGTATGTTGGAGAGAAAGACTAATCAGGCACTTTAGGAAAATTACTAGTCACTATGTAAGGAGACCAGATTAAGTAGTAAGTCAGAACAAATCTGAAGTCTCAGAGAGAGAGCGAGAGAGCGAGAGAAGAAGAGAGACTGCTAGAGAGTAGCAGTCGAAAGTCAGCATCTCCCTGTTTTGCACCTCATTTACAAGTGATGACATCATTGGTCAATCCGATTGGAGCAGAGTGGCAGCTTAGGGAGATCAAAATGACATCACGGCTCTCATCCCTCTCATCATCTTCCACTTCATTCTGCTCTTTTCTCTTTCAAAATTCCTGTCTTTGATTCACTGTGAACAGTGTAATTCCACATCCTAGAAGCAGATTCTGACCAAAGCCCTACAACTGTGACGTGTAGAGAAGGGGGAGAGAAAAAATGCACAATGAAACCTTTCCAAAATATTCACTTAGGTGATATAAAATACTAATATGATGTTCCTGAGCTGCTTTGACTTACTGAACAGTCCTGCAATAACAATTCAGAGTCAGAGGTGTTTCAGGGGTCAATTTTAATTAAAGTGCTATCACTAAATACTGTGTTAAGAATGACATTTATTTTAACGCTAACCTTAATGTTATCTCTCTTTCTCTGCCCCACCAACGCCTCTTAAAATTAAATTGTGTGGGGTTTTCCCCCCCTACTTCTATTAGAGATTGTTTTCAATAGTAAGATGATATAGAAGATGCCATAATGAGTGTGGCATAATTGAGGACAGACAAAATAACTACTCCTTTCATGCTTCAGTAGATTTTTAAAGAGGTCATGTAGGAAGGAGAGGGAAACAGCACCCCTCATGCCACAAAAACAGGACTGACTTTCATGGCTGTCTTTATTCTATCTAGTACTTGTTCCATTTTTTATTTATTTATTGGTACAGTTGTGGACCCACCATTATCAAAGCTGTTATAATAATGATTTAGGGTTTTTTTTAATGGAATTTGTAATTGTCATTTTGATTTCATCATTATTCCATCACTTTTTTCAGCAAAAAAGTGAAAATACATAAAATAGAAAGAACATTTATGGTTGAGTTCTTATTGCTATTAATCTATTTGAGTGCTCACTTGAAGCAAATGTGTTTAGTCCAAACCTCAATAAGTAAAAAACAAAAACAAAAAACAAACAAGTAAATAATAAATAATTTCAACTTGAGCATATGTTTGGCGATGGAAGGACCAGTGATAGAAATCTCCATGGCTCTAATAAACAGCCATAATATCATTGTACAAATTGAAATGATGAACCTGATAAGGTGGATTAGGTTCATGAAATAAATCTGTGCTGAGGGGTGTGTTTGATTTATTATTATTATTATTATTATTATTATTATTATTATTATTATTATTATTATTTATTTGTATTATAGTTAAAGGGATTCCTGACTGCGAAAAGTTTGATAACACCAGCCTTAGTTTATGGTTGTTTTTCCAACACTTGCTCAACTGTGTCAGTTTGTGTTGTTTATTATCTTTTTGTACTCTTACCCTTCCCCCCTTCCATATCACTCATTCCTAACTCATTGTGTTTTTGTCTCTGAATGTAGGACATGGGGTTCTAATAGGTCACAATTACACTGAGGTGTAACTTCCCTGCAAAAACATCAGACAAAAGCACCACAAAAACAAACATGAACAAGACAAGCAATGACTCAAGTTCAGGACATTAATGTTCAGTGATAACTGGAATACTTTAATTTGCTTAAATGAAATCTATGCATTTTGTAAGCTTTGTATAATTTAGCTATTTGGCATTTTATATTTACCAAGATAGAACTTAATTCTCAGGTCATGATTTGTTTCCTTTTACTCACATTTAATAAAAGATCAACAGATGTTCAATAATTCCTGTCTTCTTCACATATGCACCTTTCTGTTAAAAATCAATAATATAAGTCGAACTAAAATCGATTGGAAGCAAATTTTGAAATGGTAACTGGAATTAAAACTGACTGACAGTTTGAAATGTGAATAATAAAAACTGGAAAATATTCTAGACAGTGACTAGTTGCTGGATTGAAATTCTGTCCTGTAAGGCCTTTGTTATTCCGTGTGGCATATTTTCAGTAGTGTATTTCCACTGTGACATGTGTAATCCACGTGTACCCTTAATCCCAGAGCAGGTGGCCAGGCGTGTGGTCGCGACGGGGGGCAGAGGGGACACGCTCACCATGCTTCAGGAGGCAGGGGGGCATGGCTACACCACACTCATCCACGCTACTATACACTCTCTCACATACTCCCCAGTAATAAAGTGTACAAAATGACTGCCACGCCAACATAATGGTCCACAGACCTGCACGTGCCAGCATTCATGAGCTTTACATCCAAACATACACAAAGACATGAGAGCCATCCACAGCCATAAACAGGTGGGCCAGAAAAAGAGGGAGGGCTTGGAAGGGGCATCTGTTGACAAACCCAAAACCACCATCCCTCCTCTATGACCTTCCCATCTGCTCGTGTGTGGATCTGTGTGTGCATGTTCAAAAACTGATTGATTTCAAGCCATAATTATTTATTTTACATCTTGATTCTGTATCTGAATATGACATCCAAGTATGAAAAAAACAGTCCTTATTAAGATCTAAATATATATCATTAAAACTATATATTTTTATGGCTGCTTGAAAGAAGTCACATGTAATGGTGTCATGGAAGTTATTATGAATTGATCACAATGACAGTATAGTGTAATCCAGGTCAGCTGGGGGCCTCACACTCTGATGAGCTAAAGGTTCATGGGCCTGGACCACACTGTGGAGTGGACATGTGAACCAGACTGGTGAACAGGGGCACTTGCTCAAAAGTCAGTTGGAAACTCAGCAACACTTAGTTTAGTAGAAACTATGAAGAAATGTATTTATTTAGTTTGTTGTCGGCATACATGGACGCATCCTTTTCACAATTTGATTCACCATGTTGGTGGCACAGATGCACAATTATTCTTTCTGTCTCATGCTTAGACATCAAAAACTTGGAGAAATTTCCAAAAAATTAATACCATATAATCAGGTCCATCAGAAATATATGGAGTATTTTTTATGAATTGTATTTTATGCTGTTTACCATCAAATCTGAGTGGTTACGATTTTAAAAAGTTCTCTTCTGGTTGTGTGCTGTGATCGAGTGATAGATGATTAAGTTTAACGAATACCCAGACATACACAACAACAACAACCTTATACATGTCAAATATCACATATTAGACCCATGAAATCTGCTGAGCCTATGAGACTCCATTTTGCATTTAAAGAGATTCATTAATTCACTCACTCATCTTCAGCAACCTCTTTATCCTAGGATCATGGTGGATCCGAAGCCAATCTTGGTAACACTGAGAACAAAGCAGGAATACACCCTGGACAGGACCATAACTGATTTAAAGAATGTATGTTCAGCCAAGTCCTAATCCCAAATTTAAAGGTTTCCATATTCCTCCTCAACTCTTCACAAAAGCTTTTCTCCTAAAATGGAATTCTTTTTTACAAGTTAAAGACCTGTAATCAGCTTACAGCTTTAGTGTTTTCCTATATCCACTGTTTTGACTGAACAAGTCTCTGTCTGTGCATAGTCACATCCAGCTTGCTAAGTACTAAGTACACATCAAACAAAACACAGCTTTTTGTTTCACAAGTGATGTATAATGGGAATAACAATAAGAACTCACTTGACTTAGATTTTTTTACATACTATTTTTTTTTTTTTTTTATCATTTACAGCTTCTTCTGTTCTAGACATTCATAACAGGATGGTAGTTTAGTTAAGTGATTTGATATGAATGAAAATAAGCCTATTGAATTACCTTATTTTTCCCTAGTGGACTAGCCTATTTGAAGGCTGTGAAAGCATACTATGGTACTATCATTTCTTATAGTTTTTTAAATAGTGAATACATTATAATATATAGATTTTTATTTTTATTTGATTCCGTTTTCTTTTTTTTTCCCCCACGAAGCCCAGCGTTTCACTTTACATATCGTGGTCGTAATTACTTTCAGCTAGAGTGAAGGTTTTAATACTTCTGGTTGAATATAAGGTTTCTTGATAATACAGAACAAAACCCGACACATATATTTAAGGCTAAACCAATAGTAACTGGTCCAGTAATGACTGTACATGGTCAGTCTGTGCTCTCAGAGATTTGTTCAGGTCGTTCATTTAGGTTTGGGAAAAGCTTCTCTATGAGTGGATTAATATTTCCGTGGTTGTTTTGCCTTTTTCTCGGTTCTTGTGAAAAGCCCCAGCAGCAGGAATAGTGTTAATCTCTGGTCAAAATCGTTCATTGCATCAAATCACATCTGATTTATTTACTGAGGATCAGTTTCAGAGATCTTGTATAGAGACAATACTATGATCTCTGTAAATCTTTTTACACACCCAAATCCTAATAGTCTAAATTGCAAAGAATGCGGGTCATAAATAACAGTGTAACAGTATGTTTATTTATCCAGACAAATAAGCTAAATTTTTTTCGTTTTAGGAAAAGATGGAACACTTGTAAGGGTAAATGTGGCCCAAATCCGATATACACTACTGTGGAAAAGTCTTACAAATCGGTTTTTGTTAACACAAATTTTATCTTCGATGTTAATTTGATGATTTCTGCATTACTGAGTCAGTCCATTTGAAAGATCCTAACATTATTGAGGCAGTCCTGAAAAATACGTTACTTGCTACATTAAAAGGTAAAATGTTGCACTAGCTTATTTGTCTGAGAGTATTATATAATAATAATAATAATAATAATAATAATAATAATAACAACAACAACAACAACAACAGCAACAACGTTTTCTGCAATTAGATATCCTATATGCTAGCCTAGATGGTCTCTTTTCCTCATCATTTTATTTTATTCTGTTTCTTCAGTTTGTCCCTCTGGGGGAACACCATAAAGTTTCGATGCAGAACCCTCACTAGAACCTTAGAAAATAGAAAATATGTGTTGTATTAAGAAAAATTTAATGTATTGCCATTGTAGTAATTAATAAACAAGGCAAGCTGCAGTATCTAACAGTGAAAGGGTAAACGCGTTATTTAAACTTATCATTTAAACCACTTGGCCAACTTCACCATAGACCTCAATTGATTCAGTCTCCAACTCTTCAATTAGTTTATCAGTCGCAGTGGGACAAAGAAAAGCTTGTGAATGTGGTTGACCAAATCGAAAGCTCTCTGAGCTCTGTACTGAACTCCACCCCTGCATTACTCTGCAGCAACATGCAAAACCCTTCAACAGAGAGGGCTGGGTACACAAGAACAACAACGAAAAAACACTAATACTGACTTAACACCAAGTGTTTATCTTTAAAAAAAAACCCCAAAAAACAAAACACACACACAAAACTATTAAAAAATATATAGTACTGAATTGTTATATGCCTGCCAAATCCGGAATTAAGTCAAATGTACGAAAATGTTCATGTTAATATTTCAACTTCTCGCAATAAAAGCATAATAATAATAATAATAATAATAATAATAATAATAATAACAACAACAACAACAACAACAACAAGAAAATATATAATATAAAGAATTACAATTCTTCTTCTTCCTATTATTATTATTATTATTATTATTATTATTATTATTATTATTATTAACACTAATGATGACTAGTTTAGCATGAACAGCGTGACTCGAGGTTGCATGCCTCAGTTACAGCAGGCTTCAGTCTTATAAATTAAGTGTTAAAGACTGTTTCAGAAATGGCTGTGAATTAGGCTATTTCAGCCATCCCGCCTAATATGAGCTAGAGTTATCAGTATTATATCCCACTTTTAAGCCTACTGAAAACTTTAATCGTTTACTATTGTAATCGTAAACAAAAAAAAAAATGTTAGGCAACAAGATCATTCAGCTCACTTATCTATCTGCGATCCGATATTGACAGTGACACTGATCATCTTGAGTTAGGTAGATATCTGTAAAATAAGTATCCAGAATAAAAAATAAAGAAGATACAAAGGGTGAAGTAGATTCCTTCAAATTAGAAATGTTTTAATATATGTCAAAATGTATTAACAAACCCATGAATAATTTAGCGTCATCAGTAACAACTTTTTAAAAAACCACCAACAACAACTAGTCTATCAAAACATAAAGCATAGTGTTCCTTATAGGATAGGATATCTCAAATGGTCTACGACAGTTCACAGTTTCAAAACGATTTTGGCTACAAAAAACAAACAAACAAACCAAAGCAAAAAAACAAACAAACAAACAACGAAAATCTGGGCACAATAACTTTTATATACACTGATTGTCTTCTACGGCAAAAACAAGCAATTAAAAAAATTCTTGTCATAAATAAAATAGTGCATAATAATAATAATAATAATAATAATAATAATAATAATAATAATAATATCTACTTCAGATTGCTAGAAATTTTCAGAACCACGAGTTTTAAGCCATGAGTTTCACTGATGGTCATGGTTAACATTTTGTCCCCGGTGTCTTAATAAAAATATAATTTAATAGCCTGAGTTAAAACATATGACAAACTCGGCATAGATTCTTTCATTTGCATTGTTTTGGAGGGGAGACTTATACAAACACAGTATCGCATTTATCGAATAAAATCAATAATTTAATATTTCTTGTCTGTTTCTTTACTGTTATTACAAAACTTGAAATTTCCACGAAGAGGTTTGATCTTTGTAATCCAAGCAGTCGCCATTGAAACTCAGCTTCCAAGAAGCGCTTTGGTCCTTGTAATCTAAGCAATCGGACGGCGCGTTGATCCCGACACCGGAAGTTACGTAGCCCTGAGGTGTGAATGAACATGACGGACTCAGGTGATTGCTGACCATACTCGTGCTTGTCGGGCTCAGGTTTGATGCAGGGCCACTCAGCTGGTGATGCACAGGCCCGAGGTAGGAGCCACAGTCCATTCCGCTGAAATAGGATGCAGTGCCCGAGTAGTGTTGACTGTATGCGGGCGCCTGAGTGTAGGTGACCGGGTAAGAGCGCTGCATACAGGATAAAGATGAGGAAGAGGAGGAGGTAGAGGAAGAGAGCTGCTCTGAGACTGGAGAAATGGAGGCCGGACTCCAGATGGACACTGGGGCCGTGCTGGTGGACACGCCCGGTAAGGAGGTGCTTGAGGTGCTGGTGAACGGGCCACTGCTGCTGCTGCTCTCCAGGTTTACCTCTCTGGCTGGAGAAGTCTTTTTGCTGGCAGGTCGGGTTTTATTCTGCGTGGCGGCCTGGGTTTGCTGCTGCTGTTGACGACATTTCGCTCTTCGATTTTTGAACCACACCTGTTTAATTAGGTCAAAATAAATATATATGGATATATACATTGACACACTGGTGTAGTGTCAGAGAACTGAAACCTGCAGCCAATGTATAGCCTCTGAACACCTGGAGCAAAACTTTAACCTTAAAATAACTCCTGGAATTGTATCATAGTAATTATGAAATGTTATTAAAGTATTTATTTTAGAATCATTTTAAAACAATAAATATATTTTGAAATCCCCACTTGCCAAGGTTAGATTAGACTGTTTCCAATCCCCATAATTAAAGTCAGTTTGATTTTGTACATTATTTATTTATTTATTTATTTATTAGAGATTTTTTAAAAATATAAATCAAACTATATTTTAAGCATTTCCCTCCCAAAAATGGATGTGCTGCTCACCTGTACTCGAGATTCAGGAAGGTTGATTTTCATGGCCACCTCCTCGCGCATGAAGATGTCCGGGTAGCGCGTCTTGGCGAACAGCGCCTCGAGCACGTCGAGCTGCGCGCGGGTGAACGTCGTCCGCTCACGTCTCTGTTTACGGGGGGTTCCTGCCATGACAAATATCAGTTCTTTTGTTCAGATTAGATATAAATGGAAAATGGCAAAGAACTGATGATATTTTGTACGTATTAAATTATTTGGAAATTGTAGTGAATTGTCAGCTAAACACTGATTTCCATAAATGTTTATTGTCGGGAACTGGAGTCGGCTATTCTGCCCTATGTGTTAAGGCAAAGGCGGTATGTACCTATTTTGCAATAAATAAGTATTTGCGTATTTTGGCAGTGATTTTGTTTAATCATAATTTTTTACCTAAATATTAGGCATCGAATAAGAAATCATAGTTACAAAATTCGACTCCATTCCCTGTTTAAATTTGGCTGGATTAGTACGAGTGAGGAAAGAAGTGGCTAAAAAATCGAAACAGAGTTAAAAGTTGTCTGCGGTTTTTATTAAAATAAATACAAATGACTTTTTCTTCTATTTATATTACGAATTATTAGTTAAGTCACGAGGGTAAATCACGACTAAAAAGATTTTGTATTTTTACCTGGATAGCCCACAGTTGGATGCAGCAGCTCCATCGCAGTAGTAGCCAGACTGAGCCCGTTCACTGTGTACGGGGCTGGTTTCAGGTAGGACATCATGATCACTCTTGCTTGAGAGAAGATACTGTGTTCACTACTGCAAGACGGGACAAAAAAAAAAAACCCCACACTCCCCGGCAGTGTTTTCCTTTTAGTCTGTAGTGCTCAAGGGCAAGGCCACGAGACAAGGCGCAGAGGAGTGAGGTGCTGACGCGGTATGTATTTGAAAGGGGCGTGGCCACAAAACATCCCATAATTACAACACGCCTTCTTTGGGAACAAACAGAAAACAAAAACAAAACAGGGCGTTAACTAAGTATTTAAAATGACAAACTACTTAGTATTTTGTTTATTCTTTGTAATTTTCTACCCAAAGCATTCCCTGCTACTAAAACTTCCCTTCTGGAGTTCTCAAGTTATTTGGTGTTTGTTTGTTGTTGTTTTTGTTATTTTTATTGATCTCCGCACTGGACGAAACAATGTACTCTACTGTAAACTTGCTATTAAGTGCGCTAATGTTCTGTTTGGGACGCAACCAGAGTTCACTTTAAGGTGTACACTATAAGATACAACATGGCTCAGCATTTAAATAGTGGCCATGGGGTTTCAAGACAAGCTAATTGTTTCCAAAGTAGACGGACTGATTGAGGGCCATTTGCAAAGACAAAGGCTACTGTTGACCAGATAAATGATGGCGATAACAAAAGCCCATTTGGCGATAAACAATGAGCCCCAGCTGTAAGGCCCAGCTCTCCGTTTTGTGGCTCTGCAACTTAAACTGAAGCCATGCCATTTCGTTTGAATCGCCAGCTCGTGTACATTTCAATCAGTTGTCATTAAAGTGCTAACTGCAGCTTGGTAAAGGACAAGAAACTTGCGGGGAACCTCGGGTAATTCTAGTTGACACATTATTGACACGCCCCGGGTAATTCTCTCTTAATTAATTGCACCCGTAATTAGATTTCCGACGCGGGACTTTCGAAAAGTGTTGATTAACAAGGATTATTCAAAGTTAAGATAAACAAACAGCCCATCGTCTTAGTTAACGTATCAAATGTCCGACTACCCCTCTTATAAACATGGATTAAGAGTGCTAATATATTTAAAACAATGAAAGAAAACTTAAATATTAGCAGGCCTATGCTAGGCAGAAATAATGGCGTGATTTATATAAAATATGAAAACATTGCAAATCGTTTAGACCAAACACAGAGTAGAATTAGGATGTGCAGTAAACAATCCCTTTTAACGTTTAACATGGGCTATTTTGTGGAAATCCTCTAGATAACCTAACGGCTGCTTCGCTCAGTCTGTTAGCTGAACCCCAGACATCATCCACCAGTTGCTCCACATCCGCGCAATAATTAATTATTGCATTTTTCCGAGAAATTAACGTGCTAATCTGGGCCGCACGCGCTGCCCTAATTACGCGACGCTGCGCGTGACTGCGCTTTCGAGCTCATTCATTTTCTGCGTCATGAAAACACAACAGTCTGCATTGTTTTTCAACGCCTTGAGGAGGAACTCTAACCACCCCAAAATTTCATTCACCCGAACTCTATAATGAGGACGATAATGATTTTTAAATAATAATAATAATAATAATAATAACAACAACAACATTTCATTCTTATAAAGGTGTATTAATCAAATAATAATTCTGATAATGTGTGTTCATATATTTTTTCTTCCTTCTCTTAATCCTTTTTATGATGATAATAATCATCATCATCATCATCGTCGTCGTCGTCGTCGTCGTCGTCATCATTTTCATAGTAGCCCAGTAAAATGACAATCATCCTTACTGTTATTTTTTTTATAAAGGTAGAATTTTTTAAATAATAAATATATTTAACAATATTTATGTAATTATGTGTAATAATGATGCCACGATGAACTGAAGGCTTTGGTTCACCTACTAACCCCAAACGCACCACAAAAATGCTTAAATGGTAGAATGAGTTGTCTTTATTTTTATTTCCTGAGTGCAGGACGGCACTTTGCCCATGGGCACCTTTCACAAGTAGCCCTGCACGGTATTGACAGATTACAGATACATTATATATCGAAAGAAAGATGAAAGAAGGCAGCAGGAGCCAAGACTAATTAATTTGACAGACATAAAACCTTTAAACGTGAAATGAAACTCCGCCACCTTCAACGTCGATCTGCCTGGAAAAGGTTGTCTGACAGCTAACTTGATTGGTATACACAAATATACAAAGCTCAGACTTTATTTTTTTTTCCCAGTAAAGTTTACCCTCCTCTCATTAACTTCAAATCAACCCGATTTTTAAACAGGTTTAATAAACTAGTAAAGATGATTAAAATAATGTTAAGTGATATATTTGACGAATCCACGAACCCAACATGACCGTTAAGACACTTTACGTCGTCCCTTGCATACCGTTAAGCCTAAATAATATGGGTGTAGCTAGACTAGGCTAGAAACTGATTTTTATTTGTTAGAGTTCAGCTCAGGGACAGACCTCCTAAATTTGCCCACCCTGACCATGTTAAAGTGGTTATAAAATGAACGACAAATTCAAAATTTTAGGAAAGTGTGTGAGTATCATAATGCTAGTACCTTTACATGTTTAGAAATATTGTCATATATCAGACCAAGGACATTGTTATGGCAGAAACCTAAAAAAAATAATATATAATAATAATAAAGTATAATATATTTAACTTAAATCATTTAGCAACACATCAGTGAAACAAAAACATATCAGAAACAAATGCCAAATAATGAATAAACTTCTGAATCATATTTTCCATGACTACATTAAAAAAAACAAATTTACAGTATAACTATGCTATATGGCATATAAAACCTGACAAACTGAAGGGTCAGTGTGTGTGCCCATCATTTCCTTCTCTTTAGATTTATTAATCTATTTCCTTCCTTTATGTTTTCATTAATATCATATTTCCAAATACTGAAACATCTTATTATGCTTCAAAACAATGTAAGGGGATGTAATGTATTTTAAATGGTTAAATGCAACCAAGTAGTATACCCACATATTTGTTTGTTGTCTTTAGGGAATGATTGTTTGTGAATTAGGAGACATTGTGATTGTGTACAAGGCTTGGCCTAATTGAACACCTACAGACAGAAGGGAGGAGTTGTGTGGAATGGAGGTGGGAAAGACAAAACTACAATGTAGAAATCCTACAGTAAACAGCCCACCTACTGCCCCCTGTTCTCAGCCTGAGTAAACATGCATTCTATTTAAGACACACACACAAGAACACAAGTGGACAAGTGCCTTGTAAATTTTCCATTTGCTCCACATATTTACAAAACAAACTGAGGAATAGAGTGATTAAAAATAGTAAGAGCAAAAGAACTGATGGAGTAAGACAGTGAAGTGTAAAGTTAATCTGGCTTGAATAGCTGTCTGTCTGAAGAAGTGATGCCTAAAACTGTTTCTCTTTTCTTTTCTTCTCCTCTCGTTCAAACTGGTCCTTCACTCTTTTTCTACCCTTCCATGTGCCTCTCACTAGTTT
Source organism: Ictalurus furcatus (assembly GCF_023375685.1). NCBI lineage: Eukaryota > Metazoa > Chordata > Actinopteri > Siluriformes > Ictaluridae > Ictalurus > Ictalurus furcatus. The sequence goes on from NC_071279.1 coordinate 5,855,788, forward strand.
TCTGCCTCCTTATCCTTTTTAATTAGAAGGTCCATTCTCCTGCCCTAATCCTCTCCAGACCAACAATGCAAAAAGCCAGTCTTTGAACAGCCGACCTAAATCCACCAGTCAGACACACACACGCACGCACACGCGCGCACACGCGCGCGCACACACTCACACACACACCAATCATCACAAAAAAATAACATTTAAAGATACAAATTAACTATACATTTTTAATTAACCCTAGGAGTTTCTTCAGTGAAAGGCCATTACTGTTTCTTCAGTGAAAGTGCATGGAAATATCAAGTTCCTATCACCATCATCAATTTAAAAAAGATCAACAAAGTGTCCTGTAGAACTGGTGTCTCTGCTAATTTCACAGAACTGTAATGTATAAAGCTATTAATGATATATTCTGAGTCCTTTAGGCTGCGTGTTTGTTTATTAAACACAGTAAATAAGAACAATAGAATTTTAAACACACACAAATGCAACACAGGTGGCATGGTGGTGCAATGGATAGTGATGCTGCCTCACAGCTCCAGGGTCCCAGATTTGATCCTGAGCTTGGGTTACAGTCTGTGTGGAGTTTCACATGTCCTCTCTATGTCCTCGGGTTCTACAGTTTCTTCCCACCTCCCAAAAACATGCCATTAAGTGAACTGGTCCCCTGTGATGACCTATCCTGGGTGTATTCCTGCTTTGCCTCAGCATTCCTGGAATAAGCTCCGGATCCTCCCTGACCAGGATAAAGTGGTTACTGAAGATGATTGAATGAATGAATGAATGTAGCAGTCTGCAAATGGTCGGGAAACCTACAGGTGATATAGCTCAAAGCATTTCCATTTTTTACAGTAGTTAAGCACAAACAACAATATATCTGAAATAACAACAGGCTAAGTACAGTGTTGCAACTTGGAAGAGAAGCAGACAATTAACTGGTAATTAAAATGGCTGGTAAAGAGAACAGGGACAAGCTGTGTGTAGCTATGCTTCTGTGGAGTACTAATGGAGTAATTAGCCTCTCACTGTGTGGTAATAAAATTGGCTGTGCCATTGGGTCTCCAAGCATCAAGTCAAGTTGAGCCTTGCTGAGTTCAGAGGTCACCATGTGCTACATGACTAAAATTGAAGCAGGAGTTACCAAAAGAGACAAGAACAGCCTATAAAGCCAATCCAGGCAAGGGGTTTTTATATATCATAAAGAAGTGAAATATTGTGATCTTTGAAATCATTTGTACCAAATCATAGACATGATGCTGTTTCTCCAACATACATCTCTTCTTTTCTGTTTTGGAAAATTTGTTATATTGAGCTGCCATTAGATATTGAAGAAAGTACAAATATTATTAACAGAACAATGAATTAAAGTGGAATTACATAATAAAAAAAGACTGATGTGGTTGTTTAGTCATAAATGTAGAATCCATATATGTTTCTTAATTCCTAATGTATCAAGTGGTGTGAGAGTAGAAAAAAATGTATGATGATATTACTTCAACGTTATCACCCCGTAGATTTCTTTTATTCGTCCACAGACAGGACTTACATTTGCTGGTATATTTAATAAACAGTACTGTGTTCAAATGTTGTTTTCCCATTCGTGATCTAAATTCAGCTCAGACCCGAGGCCCATTTTCAATTTTAATGAAATATTTAGTTCAAATCATATGCTATACAAAAGACATGATCCCTGGATAGACACTGCAGGCCACTAGAAATAGCCAAAAGCAATAGAATCAATCTAGCACCCCAAGCCTGTGATTCTACCTCTACCACTACCTTTAGGGGGGTTCACTAATCTGTAAACCCTGAATATAAGCTTAAGTAAAAGCCCTGTAATACTGATAATTTGGTAAAGCGGAGTTTCTCCCCATGAGAGACAAAATCCTGTTGACTATTCAGTGGACAAATTGTCCCAAAAGTAATGCCATTAGACCAGTGTGCCACTGATCCCTTTGTAGGAAACGCTGTTTAATTGCCAAGAGCCGGTCATTGTTTGGGCTGACGGGTAAATATTATCTTGCAACTCGGGCTGTATCTTGAGAAGGAATGGGATTGAGAACGGAGTGGGAAGCATGTGGGAAGGTGGCCCAATGGCTTCAGCCAGCACAGAAGAAGAGAGGGATTAACAAGGGTCAGTGGGAAAATTCAAGCTTCCAAAAGTAGCCACAGAATCACTAGTTTAACTAGTGTGTATGGGAGAATAAATATGTGCCAGGTTTTTATTTAATTCAGGATTTGTTTGACTATGTGACTAAGGGAGGTCTTGTCTTTTTATTCCACTTGAGGGTAGAAGCAGCCTGTCTGAGCATCAGGACTACCCAAGGCTACATAGTGTTTTGTTGTTTTATTTTAGGTTTTCTTTTAAAAAATTGATTTGGACCATTTTCATCCACCTTCTTCACCTCCTGGTAAGCAGATAATCTGTTCAGAAAAATTCAGGCATTCCAGAGATACAAAGCTTTTATCAGTAAAGAAATCATAGACAGGCTGTACTTGTTGACAAAAAAAAAAAAACAACAACAAGAGAGATGGAAACGTGGAAAACAAAGCCCTTCCCCAATTTTGTGCCACCTTACTATCCATTCCCACATGAATGTTGAAGAGTTTGGACAAAGCCCCAGCTCCCATGCCCTTCCCTCCCTTTGCCCCTCTCAGTGGACCTGTCCATGACGATTTAAATTGGATGTGATGAGTGTGGCAGCCATCATTATGCACCATTGTCAGAGGGAACCTGCAATATGAGCAATGCTTTACACACTGATTGGCTTTGATAGGTCATGAAGACAGGCGAAGCAAAACCCTTTCTGTCTTTTTCACTGAGTTCCTTACAAAAGAGGGCCTTTTATAAGTGTGTTGCCTTTCTCCTTCCCCACATCACCATCATGCTGCTGGATTTAAGATGGGAAATTCAGTTGGACCAAAGGGGCTTGTCATGTGGTTTGCCTAATCCACTTTTTACCTTTTCCTCTTACACTTATTCTGTACTTGATCCTGACCATAAATCTGATGCATGCAATGTAAAAGAAATCCTTGTCAAGCACAACTTCCAAATCTTTCAATATGTGAAAAGAAAACTATATTGTTCACTACTAGAGTGCAATTATATGTTACTAAAGATTATTAATACAATGTTTAAAAAGAGAAGAATATAGGATGTAACAGCTGTCAACATACTGAGGAACCTGAATGCAAAACCTAAAATATAGCAGAGATCAGTTGAACAGTTGTGTTTATTTTTCAATCAGTATTTATATTCGGATTTACTTGCATTATCTGTTCACCTCTCTGTAGTAAATATCTATAAATGTGGAAGTGCCCTGTCTTGTAAACCCATGTCTAAACTTCAGTAATCTCATTTGGAAAAGCTGTTTTGTGGCTAAAGCTTTGAAACATGGTTAATTGATTAATCTTGCCTGGGGGTAGTATCAGAGTTTTCAGTCATTTCACTCTTAGTACTAACTAATAGCATATCTGCACTAAGTTGGTTTGAGTTTTTTGTTTATATTTCACCATCAATATAAACATTTATATCTCACTTTGCAAATGGGAAAAAAATCAGGGATTCATTTTCATGATGGACCCCCTACCCCCAAAACCCAAACCCTGCTCGCCTACCCCTCCAGTGCAGCTTAATGCTAAGAGTAAAGGAAGGAATACAGTCTTCGTCACCCTGCTGTTTTCAGAGTTTAAGAACAAGAGGGGTTTAATCCTCATTGTTTAGGAGGCTAGGGGGTGCCCAGGGTCCGGCAGCTGTAAAATGATCCAACTGGCATCCCCTAATCCCCCAGAACCCCCAACCTCTAACTCTAACCCCAACAGGCCACATTATCAGCCCAGTATCTGCTATACACTGGAGACTCCTTCCAAATATGCTAAATAAAATCTTCTCACAGAAGACTTCATCATATCAACGATTATACGCAAATTTTTAATCTGTTTATGTGGAGCGTCTACCATACACATCCATGTGTAAGTTGTTACTATAGAGAAATGGCAACATATTATAACTTTGGTGTTATAGAAAATGAATTATTACAAACTGTAAACTTGTATAATAACACATTTTTAGTAACACATTCATTATATAAAATTGAGCATTTAACAATGTTGTGGTATAATTTCTAATAACATGCAATCAAATTTATTTAGTTGAGACAGGTCATGTGAATGAATGTTGTTGCTGTTGTTGTTGTTGTTGTTTTTGTGTCTCTCCGGGACATAGGATAGAATATAGTGGCAAATGCTATACACAAATAAAATAGAATATCAGTAGCATGAGGATAAATGGATAAACCAGAGATAAACTAAAACATATGAGTGTAAAAAATATTATTTTAATGTTCTTGCTGTCCATATTGTGCAGTGAATAGATAAGTCTCCCCTTTAGTCTTTTTCCTTCTATTATTGTACCATCAAAACATCTCTCTCTGTCTCTCTCTCTCTCTCTCTCTCTCTCTCTCTCTCTCTCTCTCTCTCTCTTGCCCTCAAAGGCTTATCTATCTCAAGCAGATGGTTCACTTGGAATAATATGCAAACAACATGATCTGCAGCTTTGATAAAGACATTCTTCCTTTTCCCAATAAACTCCCTCTCATGCCCTTCTGCAATTCCCACTTACCTCTTCACTTCTCTCCTCCTTTGACACCTTATTTCTGTTATCACCCTATCTATCTTGCCTACAATACACTTTCACCCTCTTTAATTTGTTCATCTCCATCTTGGTTTTTCTTTTTTACTTTCTATGTGTGTTCTTTATAGTCACTCTCCTGTACTCACTTTCCTAATTTCACCCTTTTATACCTTTATTAAACATCACACCTTTCATCATTCCATCTGTGAAGTCTCTTCTCTATGACTCCTTCACCTCATTTTCTCCTGTCCCTGACACACCCCCCAACACCCCCAACACACACACACACACACACACACACACACACACACACACAGTCATGAGCCCTGCTGTTGTCCAATTGTCTCTCTTCCCTGTTGTGTTGGCGCCCGTCAAAAAGGCCCTAGGACGATCAGACAGTAAGAGGTCCTGACTGTGCCAGGGCTGCCAGTGCAGACTCTCTGCTTTTCTATCCCTCATGTCCTTTTCCTTCTTCCTCCACGACATCGTATATATTTTTTGTCTTTTTTTGCATGCACCCTCATTTGAGACATAGTTAGTGAGTACATGTTATTTAGTTTAAGTTTAGCTCCACAGCCCTTACCCTTCAAATGGGGAAAATCCCACAGCTTTACCTTTGCCTATATTCTTTATACTTTTTTGCAGGGCAATACAGCCATGCCTGCCTTAATAAATTTTAGTTCACGTGTTCACACGCCAGGTCAAATAACCCCATTCATGTTGCACTTGAAACCCGCAAAAACAATGGAGGATCACATGATAAGGATATGGTTGTTCCCTCAGAACTCTGTGAAAGGCTTGAGCATGTGATTGACCAGATGACATGTTCTCTAGAATGAGCTGAATAAGGCACAGCTGATGTGCATTTATGCATGGACAGCCTCAGAAGTCTGGGAGGTCCAAATGGCCCATGAACAACTTACTGAATGTTGTCTCAACTTTGTGATGGATTTAGCATTGCACAAATCTAGCAAACTAATGTTACTAGCACTTTATAACATAAGTAATTTGTCTAATTATAAAGAAATACATTCACTCTTCCATATACTGTATAACCATTTGTATCTCAGACTGTCAAGGCAGGAACTGGGACAAAAGTCTGTTGCTTTTAAAAAGAGAGAGTTTTCCATAAGAGTTCCTTACCCTCTGCAGCAGTGTGACAGGCTTTCTCTAAAGAGGCTTGAATGACTTTAATCTGGCCAGTAGAATCTGGCAGACATTTTAGAACACCTGCGACTGGCCAGAGTGGCTTTTGTCCGGCCTCAACCCTGAACTTTTTCCCTCTTAATCAACTTAACAGAAACTAATTAAAGCCCTCTCCTTTCCAGGACCTGCATTGTGTCCCTCAGCATGAAACGTACAAACATAAATAGAGACGCTGAAGAGGGGCAATTGGATATGACAGGAGTAGTTATACAGAAGACATTGTTCAGGGTGGTAATTAGAAGCCAATAAATAAGTAATGTCAGTGGTTGCAGTAGTACATTAAAATATTTCAGATTAAAATATAAAAACATAATAGACAGGCCAAATTGTAACTGTACAGTATACAGTGCTGTGAAAAAATATTGATTTCTTCTGTTTTTGTGTACATCTCATACTAAATAGTTTTAGAGCTTCAAATGAAATACAACATAAAACAAAGGCAACCTGAGAAAACACACAATACAGTTTTTATTGATTGATTTTTTATTTATTTGTTTTTTAAACAGATTTTTTAGATTTACACCTATCACCAATGTGAAAGACTAATTGCCCCCTTAAACTTAAACTCTGGTTGTGCCACCTTTAGCAGCAATAACTGTAACCGAACGCTTCTGATAACTGGAGATCAGTCTTTCACTTACTTCTAGGACTAGGACTTATGGTTTTGTAGTCTTGCTTTGGATCATTGTCTTGCTGCATAACAAATGAGTTTCAACTTACGAACATTCTCCTTTAGGATTTTCTGGTAGAGAGCAGAATTCATGTTTCCCTCAATTATTGCAAGTTGTCCAGGCCCTGAAGCAGTAAAGCATCCCCACACCATCACACTTCCACCACCATGCTTGACCGTAGGTATGATGTCCTTTTTGTGGAATTCTGTGTTTGGTTTACACCAGATGAAACCGGACCTCTGTCTTCCAAACAGTTCCACTTTCAACTCATCAGTCCACAGAACATTCACCCAAAAGGTTTGAGGATCATCAAGGTGTGTTTTGGCAAAATTCAGACGAGCCTTAATGTTCTTCTGGGTTAGCAGTGGTTTTCACCTTGCCACTCTTCCATGGATGCCATTTTTGCCCAGTGTCTTTCTGATAGTGGAGTCATGAACAGTGACCTTTATTGATGCAAGAGAGGCCTGTAGGTCCTTTGATGTTGTCCTTGGCGTTTTTGTGACTTCCTGGATGAGTAGTTACTGTGCTCTTGGAGGAATTTTGGAAGGTCGGCCACTTCTAGGAAGGTTCACTACCGTGCCGAGTTTTTCCATTTGGAGATAATGGCTCTCACTGTGGTTCTTTGGAGTCCCAGAGCCTTTGAAATAGCTCTGTAACCAGACTGATGAATTTCAATCGCCTTCTTCCTCATCATTTCTGGAATTTCTTTCGATTTTGGCATAGTGTGTTACTGGGTAAGACCTTTTAACCAACTTCATGCTGTTGAAAAAGTTCTATTTAAGTTTTGATTTGATTGAACAGGGTTTGCAGTAATCAGGCCTGGTGGTGTCTAGTCAAGCTGAACCTCATTTTGAATGCAGTTTCCTAGATTTGCGGAATTAGTAACATTTTCACATAGGCCCAGTTGGTATTGGATACATTTTTTGCTTCAATAAATAACATTATCATTTAAAAACTGTATTTTGTGTTTACTCAGATTGCCTTTGTTTTATCTTAGATTTTGTATGAATTTCTGAAAAATGTATTATTAGATATACACCAAAACTTTTTCACAGCATTGCACTTTGCATTCTTTTGCAGCACAAAATATGGTGTAGCTGATTAAAGAATGATATAGGGATGTTTTTCATGCTACTAATGCAAATCAAATTTTATATTAGATTTTTACTCTTTCCCTTTATCTTTTGAGAGCATTTAACATTTCTGCACCTTTACAGTATGCATGTTTCACAGACCCTAATTGCACTATATTAATGCATTGCTTTCAAACACACCACATAAAAACAGGCTAATATTTCTATACAGGTGCCCTAAACCATTCTTAATTTCCTTCTTCATCTTAATTCTTAAGATCGATTGTCTATGCTAAAATTGCCCCCTATGTGACTGAGTGTGTGAATGCGTGTGCTTTGTGACCTTAACATGGACTGGCATCCCATTCAGGTTGTATACTTGTCTAGAACCCAGTATTCTTAGGATAGGCCCCGGATCCAGCACAACCAAGCGCTAACCAAGATAAAACAATCACTGAAGAGCATTCACTCACTCACTTTCAGTAACTGCTTTATCCTGATTCAGGTCATGATGAATTCAGAGCCAATCTCAGGAACACTGGGTGTGAGACGAGAACACACCCTGGATGGAATGCCAGTCTATAGCAGGACATCATACAGGCAGATGTTCACACACTCGTTCACACCTAGGCATGATTTATCTTAGCCAATCCAACTACTGGCACATTTTTGGGAGACTCCACACAGGCAGTCACCTGAGCTCAGAATCGAATTCTGGGTCAAACTACCTGCTGTGTCACCACACCTCCTAATGAAGTGTAGTGAATGAATGATCAGGACATCGGCCGAAATACAATATTGCAGGGACAATTTGTAATATTTAAACATTCTGATTTAATAACGGAAATATTAACACATTAACTAAAAATTCTGATTATAATGGTGTACTGTAGTGAGCTTGTGTTCTGATGAACTTGTACTGTGTTGAGTTTGACTATATCTGCTTCTATTCTAATATTTTCATCTTTTCCAATAAAATGTTCTGTTTCAATCTGAGAAGCAGGGAGCAAGCTCTGATGACTAAGGCATGACTGAGTGGATGGGATTCCCAGCCACTGCCATGGTAGTGCTCTCACACTCAGTCACAGGCTGCTAAGTGAAAGAGACAGTAATTAAGGAGAGCCTGCTCAAATAGATAGGCCTCCAAAGGAGATTAAAAGAGAGAGGCTGATTGTGCATGTCTGATTCTAGCTCATCAGAGACTTCTCAGCCTGAAGGCTTAACTTTCAAAGAATTGGTTACGTACAAGTTTAGGTGTATGTGTGCACCACATGGGCGCACACACACACACACACACACACACACACTGCCAGCGTGTGTGCAGACAGCACAAATACATAAGTCTAACTGTAAAAAATTGACACACACATTTGCAATAATTTACTGGCAACAAGTCAATAAACAACTGTAAAACATATTTACAATAAAGTGCTATAATATATTCAATATTATAAAGTAACACATCATCCAGTACATTTGCTCATTTGGCTGATGCTTTTTTAAAAAATAAATAAATAAATAAAAAAGCTACTTACAATTAATGCAGGATACAGCTGAGTTGAAGGCTAAGGGTGTCACTCAAGGACCCAACCATAGCATTTTGGCAGTGCTGAGATGTGAATGCAAGCTTCTTATGTGCAACTCAAAGTCTAAACAACTGAGGCACCACAACTAACCCAACTAGCTTGCACTGATTCAGGATTCATGAATGAATTAACATGCACTGAATGACTGCATTGAATCAGTGTAAGCTAATCAGACTAGCTGCAGTGGCTCAGTGGTTAAGCCTTTGAGCTACAGAGTAGAAGGTTGTGTGTTCAAATCCCAGCAAACTGTCATGGTTGGGTCCTTGAGTAAGACCCTTAACCTTTGGATCATTGTGTCCTGCATCTGTTTTAAGTCATGTTTTTTTAAAGCATCAACCAAATGAGCAAATGCACTTGATAATTTGTTATTTCATACTATGTACAATATTACAATACTTAAAAATATGTTCACAGTTGTTTATTTGTTTATTACATTTTTGTATAATTTTTTTATTTACAGTGTATACCTAATAAGCTAATATCGCCTGCAAAACATATGAGTGTGTTTTATGAGGGATGTCAAACATAACCATGCTTCACTATTGCAAAAAAGCTACAAAACACGAATACCTTATCCTCAACACAGTTAATTAGTCTCATAAGAGGACTTATGTAATAGTCTTCAGAAAAACTTTTTAAAAATCCTGGGTTATTTCATATTATATTAAAGTAACTTAGTTATCTTAATTGGTAGTTTACACAACCTAACCACAAGCAACGCTTTGCATTTATTCTTTTCCTATAACAACATGCACCATGAACATTAGTTATTCAGAATTTGACAATTCACAAATTCTTGTATTTGAAAGTTTATGTTGTTGATAATGTGTGTATAGGGCCTACACTACTAACAATCACTATTATCGTGGATAGTGGTGAACTAATCATTAGTCGTTCAGAATAATAAAATAAAGCAAATGTTGCTATTGTTAAAAGTTATGAACAAAAGTTTGCGAATTAATTTCAATTTACAAATTAACAAATATCACAAGTTGCTAAGCTCAATGCTATCATTACAGGGCATTAGGATCTCAGGTGCAGGATTGGGGGGAAAACAACAATGCGACAACACCGCCCTCTTCTCTTACTTTAGCAGTATTGCACTACAAATACCTATATGAAGAAATTCTAAAAATCTTCAAGGTGTATACCCATTTGTCCAGACCGACTGAAAACTATTTTTAATGACACGTTTGGTAAATTGACACATTATTTATTTGCATCATACTTATTCATGGAATCAATTAATAAAATTTCAATAATAGGACATTCATCATCCACATACTCTAATATTGTATGAACATAGTAGACTAAGTAAAAGGTACTACATATTAAGGTGCACTAAGTAACATTCCTCTCTCTCTCTCTCTCTCTCTCTCTCTCTCTCTCTCTCTTTATTTATTATTTATTATTTTTTTACAACTCCAACCAGTCTAGATTTGGGATATCTCCAATATTTTCTAAATACATACCAATATTTTATAAAATTCAGTAAAACAGATTAATTTAAAAAAAAAAATCACAGTAGAAAACCACCACTAAAAGTACAACATTTTACCAATTTTGTTCTTGGAGTAGCAGCATAACACAGAACTTAAAAAAATAAACATCAAATAAATCTCTAAAATTATATGAACACAGCAAAAAAAATCATGCATTCATTCATTATATTCCTTTACTTTTCCTCTCTCCACTTATTGTATTTTAAGACTGTTCCAATTAGCCAGAATCATGCTGGACATCTTGAATTTTTTTTAATTATAAACTTGTACACATGATATGAACAGACTGTGCTCATTACGTTACGGTAGTACATATTATGCATATACAGCCCTGCTGGGGGAAAAAACACAATTAAACCATTACAGAAATTCGAATGAATGTAGTGTGTTTTGGGCCATATTCTATTAGGGTTCAATGCTTTGTATGGGTTTCCACTAGACATAAACATGCCACCAATAGAACCCAACACATTACCAGTAGAGACCTACAAGGACGGTTATAGTTCCATTAAAAAACAATAGAACCATTTGAATTTCTGTAATGGTATCGTTTGTTACTGGAAAAGTCAAAAGTTGGTTTGACGTTGGACGTTCGATATTCGCGGATATGCTGAAATTATGGGACCGTCTCTAAAGTTACATACATATGTAGCTTATTTTAATAAATATCAAAAATATAAAAAGGTGTGCGTCATACCTGACACCTAGTCGAACACAGTACAGTTGGCTTCATGACTGTACATCATTCCATTCAAATGCTATTGAGCTGTAAATAATGGCATATTTTGTGTATGAGCCAATGCAGTAATAAAATACATGGCAATATTTATATATGATTTAATAGTTTATTTTGTTAAATATCAAAAATCTAAGAGGTGTGCATTATAGCTGACACCTAGATGAACACTTTACAGTTGGTTATATGACTGTAAGTCATTCCCTTCAAATACTATTGAAGTTAGAAACGTGTATAACAATGTCGTATGTAACTTTAGAGACGGTCCCTTAATTTCCGCATATCTGCGAATATCCAACGTCAAACCAACTTTATTCCAGTTCTATCGTTTTGTTTTCAGCAGAGATGTATCAAGGGTTTAATAACATAAGTTTTGATTTTCACTTATCAGGCCATAATATGAAATAAATGCTGCTAAGTTAAACTGACCCAACTGTCCCAATACACCTGAATTCACCCTACTTTCTTGGGACTGTTGAATAATTGAAAACAGAATTTGTCTCAGTGAAAGATATGCGGCGGTGTGTCGTGAAACTGCTTTGCAGCAATAATGGCGACCGTATCGACGCATCGCTTTCCGGCAGTGAGGAGAACGACGCTGTGCAGACACTGAGCGAGCCGGAGCTTTTCCGAGGCTGAAAATGAACTCTCGTTTTTATGGACGCGTTTTGTTCAGTGTCTCATTTATGAGACTCGGTGAATACTGCTTCCTTTATTAGGTTTTGTACCGTGAACGCTGATGGCCGCGGTTCCGACTGGGCCTGGCAGCGGATCCCGGGCAGAGATGATTTCCTTCCACGGGAATGGGTGCTCTGTCCCCGGGGAACGGGAGAAACTCGGGCGTAAGCTGCAGGACTCGGTCGTGGCAGATACTGGACAGAAACCAGATGTATGCGGGCGTAAACTGGAACGAGGGAACAACCGGGAGTACCCGTTCTCGGAGCTGAACCACCAGTGTGAAACGTTTGAGCGACGAATAAACGGCTTGAATTGTATCGGAGTGTCTGGTTTTATCCATAATCATAAAGAGGATGAGAGCTTGAATGGACTTAATGCGACTGCAGAGCACTTTGACAGATCCAGCTCTGTCCAAAACACCAACAACCCAGAGCACAAACTAGGTTTACCTTGCCAAGACATGAACAAGAACAGTGACATCAGTTTAGTTACATTATCTAGAACTGAAACCAGTCAGAGTCATGCAAATATTGGACATGACCTTGGTAATAAAGTCACAAAATGTTACCTAAGGACTGATCAAGGACCTGAGGTAACATCTCAAACTGTAGCTGCTGCTGATGGACCAGTATTAGAGATGTGCAGGTTAGATCTGAACCATTCGCCTGTCACAGAAGTGAACCAAAGTCAGGATGTTGTGTATGTGCACTATGAGTCTGAACTTCAAATGCCAGGCATAATGAGACTGATAACCAAGGATCTCTCCGAGCCTTATTCCATATATACATACCGGTACTTTATCCACAACTGGCCACAGCTTTGCTTTCTGGTACGTTGGCAACTACATCTAACTTGTGTCTATGATCTGGTTCAGTGAACTACTGGGTTGTATGTTCTGACTAAACCTCAGGATGAAATGTGGATGAGCAAACGGAAAATAAATATCAGTCTGTATTTTGGACCAATGTAGCTAGAACATTGCGAATAGTTGCTGTCAGGAGAAAGGTTTTCATTTGGCAACCACCATGCATTGTTGAAGCACAAGCTGTACAAAAAGGCCTCTGTAAAATGAATAGCATTTCTAGCTAAAGCATGCCTAATCCACTCCCACTGCAAAGCCCCAAGGACAGCAAGTGAAACCGGAGTTGGATCACTGGGTGTCGAGAAGCTGTGGTAATGCCCGAGTGGAGGTTATATATAATAAGTGTGCATTTTTACGGTTACTGCTGGACCACACAGATAGACATGGACCGTGTGCACAAACTAGAGAGCAACATAGAAAGAAGAACTTATTAAAAAGTGTAACAATAACATAATTTTATCATGGGTTCTGGTCATATCTGTACAAAAATAATGAAAGATAAAAATAAAAAAAAAGCACAATGACTAACCCATAGGATATTATTCCATGATATATGTTACTCTTGAAGCAGGTTTAGGAACACTATTTGATAAAGCAGTGATCATGACAGAGTTTAGCCAAAAAAAAAAAAAAAACCTTAATAAATGTTTAATTTGCGAGAATGATGTAGTTGATAATTTGAATGGAACATCCCTATATTAGAATGATTTAGCATGTTTCATGTAATTTTTAATGGTCTTACATTTTATATATGGTGTAACATTAAGCATCACACTAGCTTTTGTGATTACCAGTGCATAATTCATAGGACATTTTGACATTTAAACAACCTTGGGAAAGGTCGGCCATGGTAGCAGATACTTTCTCACATAAAGCACAAATGCATTACTGGTGTGTTAAATTTGATGAAGTTCTTAAAGTTGTTGAGGAATTAATGGTCATGGCTTACAGACAGGAATAAGAATGCTCTGGTCCGTGTAATAATTCATAATTTCAGGTCTGACTGCAGGGTGTCTGGAGGAGACTTTTGAAGAATTTGAGGCAAAAAAAAAAAAATGTTTGTGTTATACTCTTTTGAAAATTTTGCATGGAACAAAAGTGTAGATAAAGTTAGCGCTTCTATCACTATACAGTTTATTAATGATTGTCATTGTTTGATTTTTGAGCATTACTTTTTTATTTTTTATTTCAGGCAATGGTACAGGAGGTTTGTGTGGGAGCAATTGTGTGTAAACTAGACATGCACAAGAAGATGTTTCGGCGTGGATACATTGCCATGCTTGCTGTGGACTCCAAACATCGTCGAAAAAACATTGGTGAGGTTTCCTCTTTATAAGTTAATGACCAGGTGATTTTGTGCAGTACAATGTGACCAGCGTTTATCGTTCATTTGGTCCAGAATTTATGTTTTAAAAATTATTTTGAAGAACTAAAAACTTAAGTGAGACATATCTATGCACATCATAAACCTAGTGATTCACTGTAATAGATGAGGACAGGAAATGCATATCACATGACCTTGTACATAAATGTCCTTGGAAAACCTTGCACAAAGCTTTTTGTTTTAGGTACAAACCTTGTAAAGAAGGCCATCTATGCTATGGTGGAGGGAGACTGTGATGAAGTGAGTTTACACATGCTATTTTACACATTTGTTCAAACTACATGCTCAGGTTATTGTATCTGGACAAATAGGAAAATAATAGTGATTGTTGGTGATTAGTTTATTTATGGGTGAGTAAGCATGATATTTGAGAGGTCACTATAGCAAACCTTTGCTTTAATAACACAAACATTATTTTATATTATTTATATTGCATTATTTTTCTTTAATCATAGGTATTTTTTTGTTTGTTTCTGTTTATACTAGGTGGTGCTGGAGACAGAGATCACTAACAAATCTGCCCTGAAGCTGTATGAAAACTTGGGGTTTGTGAGGGACAAGCGGCTCTTCAGATATTATCTCAACGGTGTGGACGCTTTGCGGCTCAAACTGTGGCTACGCTAAGCTCAGGCCCTGTCTTCAGTATGCTCACATTCAAAACCACCATTTTGACTGGGCACAATCATTCAAGGCCATCTTTGCTGGTTAAATAAAGTACTATATTTGATATATCTCTGTGAGAGCCAGGGAACACACAGAGAAAAGAAAAAAAAAAAGTTAAAACACCACAAGTGTAGCAATTGAAGTCCTCAAAGAGTCATCTGGTGTGAATCTAAGCAGGGTTGGATCTCAGAAGAGCAAAAAGGGGTAGATCCAGCAGATTCAATTAATATTAAGCTACAACAAAGAAGTCGCTTTAGTGTTAGTTTGACTTGAGGCTTCAATCAAGATGTGTTTTCCCCCCCCATCATGCTTATTCTTATAAGTGATTTGAACAAAGAGTGCAGATTTTTTTTATGTAGTGTGGCGTGTGTTTGATTGCATTGAGGGTTTGCTGTGAGCAGTGTGTGCTAGTAATGTGCTTATTGGTAAAGCTGATATGTGGTTTCTACATGTGTGGGAGACTTCCACTCTACACTGGTCCATTTCTCCAGACGCTTTAGTTGCATCAGGCATTATTTGATGGGCTACAAGTACAGTTCATGAACTAAAAGAGCAAAACAAAGAATAAACACTCATCATTTGTCAGAGCTCTTTAATGTGGTAGTGATGCTCATATGCACAAACGTAATGCTAGTGTCAATCCTTGCAATTGAGCAGTTTTGAATAGTTTGCGGCTGTTCAGGGAGCGTGTAGGTTTTGTGTGAAATTCTGCTTATGTGAGAAGGAATTTCTAACTTTAAATTTATGTCTTCAAAAAACATGTCACCCTGCGATGGATTGGCACCCTGTCCAGGGTGTTTGTGCCCGATGCTCCCTGGGATAGGCTCCAGGTTCCCCGTGACCCTAAAAAGGATAAGCGATATAGAGGCTGGATGGATGGATGGATGGATGGATGGAAAACAAGTCTACCCCACAGAAAAACACAGCAAGGTCTGACCAGCAACTATCTGACAAAACACCTGCTGATTTGGTCATTATTAAGAAAATTTGAGAAACGGTTTATGAATTACTACTACTATTGTTACATTGTAGACATTTTATTTTATTTTAGTAAGTAACGCAACTAAAAAAAATTACAAAATAAGTCTTTCTTTATTATTCAATTTAGTCAAGTAGTAAGGAAGGTGGAAAATAGCAGATGTGCCATCTTTCATGCATTTTGCATAGGAACTCTGCATTTTATTTTTGGAGTATGCTGCTATAAATAAAAACCCCAAAACATACAAAGTACTGTCACCTGAGACTCCTTACATAAATGTCTCCCTACAGAAAGCGTCACCATATAAACGATTATAATCTTCGTTATGTAAAAACCAATTTTAAAAAAAAAATCCTTTTATTATTAGGTGTAGAATATGTGACGCGTCCTCCATACAAGTCCCTGTGAATGAGTTGTTACCAGAGAAGAGACTATTAAGACATTAGAACCAGCACGTTAATATAAACATGATTTGAATTACAGCCGACATTACTGTCAGAGCTGCTGTTATAGAAAATTCAACAGATTCAAGCACTCAAAATATAACATTTTACTGTTGAATGCAAAGTTTAGGGGAATCCAGACAAAGAAATGTAATGTTCCTTTATTATTACAAGTAACAAAAATGGTCAAAAAGTGGGAGAATTTTGTGTAAGTATTATTTAATAACTTGTATGCCCAAACTTCATTTATATTATAACTGCCTTAACCTAATCTGCATCCTGTGAATTATTCTTGTTACGCAGTAAGTCTGCCGAATGTCATCCACAGTAAGAGTATTTTTCTGTTGGTCTTGCCTTATGCTTTGGATTGTTGCCTTGTTTTATTTTTTAATGTTTTGGATACATTTTTAAAATATATAAATAATATAATATATTATTTCATAATGAGGGATGCAAACCATACACAACTACATGTATAAGATCAGGTCAGACACCTGAAAATTGGAAATAATTTTATAATTCTGTGGCGTGTCTAGTTAAGTTGATGTGTCAGCTTTAGGATGAGGTGTCTACTGGAGATAGAGGACTGTGAAAGACTTATTGTATGTGGAAAGTGTGAGAAAGTAGAAGAGAGGAGCAAGGCTACAAAGGAGAGAAGATAAGTGGAGGAGGAAGCAGCTGAACTGTTTACTGGGTATTTCACACCTTGCAACTTTCATTGAACTACATTTAAATAAAATCTGTTTTAACTTTTAGAGTGTCTGTCTGAGTAAGTAATGCTATTAACTGGAATTACACTGTAATGTAGCTCAATTGTGATGTGCTGCCTAGCTGTACAATTAAGGAAAAGATATCTTAACAATCATTCTATAAATAAAAGTGAGACCAATAAGTACATTGTACTATTGATCCACAGAACCTTCTGAAAAAAATCTCTCTACCTCGAGTCTTCTCTTAATTCAGTCGGCAGAGTTTAGCAGACAGTAACAGTCTGATAAGTAAAATAAAGTTCCTCACATCCAGCAATATCTTCTCCTTTTTTTGCGATTTAAAACTCCTCATTCTTATTATATCAGACTGGGATCTGCACCTGACTAGAGGCATGACCAGATTAGAGAGAAACTACAACCAAATATTATGAATGGAAGAATGAACACAGCAATTAACTACAGTTCCAGGAATGTAATGTTATATACTTCAGATTTTCAACATGTTAAATGACTTGTCACAATGTGGAGTGTTAAAAATTCAATATATGATCTTGTTATGTATAGAATCAGTTCCTCTGGTGCTTCTCCTTGGGCGGTATTAAGCAATAGTAGATCATTTGGGTGAGAGAAATGGTCATGATAATAATAATGTTGGATGAAATAGTGCCTATCTTGTAGACACATGTCAAAGTGTCCACGATTTTCTAGTTTTGTTAGAGTGGTGGAAACAAGAACCCACTATTATCAAACATCTTTTATAAACTTTGCCAATTAACAACTGAGAAAATATCAATTAAGGCCTTAGTTTGTATCCACTAAAGTCAACGCAATCTTAAAAACTGTGGAAAAATACAGTAGCCTTTAATTTGATACTGAATAGTCTATGATCCTGAAGTGTTTTATTATGCTCAGTGAAAATACGAGGAAAGCCAGTTAAAATATGTCTAAACTTTCAGACACAAGTATGTCTTCTGGTAAACATGAATAATAAAGCTGCATTATTGCTTCACATCTGTTAAAGAACAAGTACAGTGGATGTGAATCTTGTTTGTTATATTGTCTCATATTATTTTCTGCCTGTGATCTTGACAATCCTCACACATAAAGGCAACCTGGACTTGTTTTGGCCTCACCCTGTTTAGTGTTATGTCTGATTAATATGAACGCGACACTCACAAAATCTGGTTGGGAGTGGGTGTTGATCATGCTGAATTTGTATTTTAAATATTAAAATTAAAGAAAAAAGAAATAAATTTTTCTACAATGAAATACTAGCAATAATGTTCATTTTGATGAAGGGTGTAGAAATGAGGAAATTCTGAGAATCAAGAACACAAAGAGCATTAGCATCATCTAACGCAAACTTTGTAAAGCTTTATTTCAGGATTTATGGTATATGGACAATGTTCTATTGCACTTTGGTCCAAAATGATGTCTGGTGTGTGTGTGTGTTTTTTATTATTATTATTTATTTATTTATGAGTTTCCACTGTATGCTGGTTGATGGTGTCAAACACCTCCATGTTTGGGAAAGGAGTCCAAGCGTTCTGTTTATTACACAGAAATCCATTACTACTTATCCTGATCTTTTACTTGTTGTGGGCAGCAGAGAAGGTCAAATAAATTTGGATTTTTTTCTGTGGTTTAGTATTTCTGTTGGCTAAATCTTGAGGTAAAAAAGCAATTTTCTACATTCGTGCATCACTAATTAACAAACTAGTTTTCGAAACCTTTAAAGAAAAAAAGAGTGCATAAATCAGCAATCAATCTATTTTTTTACTCTTAGGTCCTTTAATGTAACAGACAGAAAAACTGCTCATTATGACAACAGAAGTACCACATAAACACAAGCAATGTTTATAAGTACAAGTGCAATTTGTTAGATTGTCACAAAGGCATTGGAACAATGCATTAAATTTAAGAGCTGTCAACATTTAGCAATAATACAGCAATAATCCTTGTACAGTACAATGTATACTTTATGCACAAACATGATGCATGTACTATATACAGCTGTTCATTGAATGCGTTAATGGAGCATGTGTTTACTTTCAGAAAGTTGGCTACAGTAAACATAGTTTACTCCATTAGACTACAATAAAACTTTTAGATTTTTGTCTGTTTATTTTTTTGATGATCCATTAGCATTAGCAAAAAAAAAACCTTAAAAATGTATTACCATTACATAAGCAGCTGCATAAAAAAAGAATAATGAAACGTTTTCATTTTGTAAATGATGTAGTTTTTCTCAAAGAGCTCTGCACACAAAAATGATGTGATCTGTTCTAAATACAGTAGGATTGCAGTCAGTATTTATAAATAGGAAAATGAAATCTGCCAAGAATTCCAAGAATATACCGTTTATTCAAAGGAACAGTTTGGCCAAAAATAATTTACACAATTTTCTCATTACCTCAAATGTAGTCATCATCTAAGACACCTTTACTGAGCAAGTTTTTAAAAGTGAAATTGATTTTTTCAGCACTTCCAGGATTGACAATCCAGTATAGCTTTTCCTATTTTTCCAGTATCAGAAAATTTAAGATCAACAGATGTCACATACCTTTGCCAAATGCTGCTAGCTAGTAACCTTATGTTAAGTAACCAACAGTAAGTAACGTAACTACAACTATAATTTCATGTCTAGAATAATCTCATATTAACTTTTTTCTTGTAGAACCGTCAGTACATTTCGGGTGTTCAGTCTTTGCTATTTAATGTATCATATGTACCATAGCAACAGATTAAAGAGCTGCTAACTGCTAATATTCCAGTCAAGTCCTTTGAGAAATTTTGGCACTTCAGAATCAGTGGACACACAATATGCACTTTGAAAACTAGGTGCACAATAATGCAACTGTAAAATGGTTCTGCATTTTGATTTTTTGGAATGTAGTCAGAATGTTGCACATTAATCCATGAATTGAAAAAAAAAAAGCATTTTCCAGATTATAATTTTTTTAAAATTAATTTTCAAAAATCAACCATTTTAAAGACTTTTACGCTGACTGAATCAAGGCAAATGTAGCTGAAAATTAAGCTTACGGCTTCTTGTTGAGCATTGAGCAAGGATGTCTAAATGATCAAGTACTTTAAAAGGCATAGCTGTCTACGTAAAACCATCCATATTTAAACAGTTTAATAAAATAGATGAATAAGTCTGTGTTGAAAATTAAATACACAAATCAAATTGGAAATGTATCTTCATCCATTTTGGGACATTATTGTTCACATGCTTGTATCGATGATATGCAATACTTAAGGACAGATGCCCTTGATTAGCTGGTGATTGACTGGGGAGAGAGAATATGCCACCCCTCCCTCCCCATGGCCAATTCTGGTTTTTTGGACAATGGCTGAGGCATTGTCTGGAACTTGCATTGTCTGGAACTTGTAATCTCCTAACGATAGGGCAAATGCTTTTCTGTTGCACCACTTGGGGGACCTGCAGGCATTTCTTGGCTGATGGACTACTACGTTTGGGGCCAAATTGAGAAATTGTTTGGCCAAACTGGCACTTCAATTATTTGCAGAGATATTAACCCATAGAAATCTGCTGATGTTTGAGTGACATTAAACATAGTAAAATGTGTGAGATTAACTTCACATACTGACGTTTTTCCAAAAAAAAGCGTTGTTAGGACTTTGTTGTATTGTGAGATGGCTGAAGCCTTTATAAAATGATCGTGGGGATGGATATTCTTCTTTGAGGGATTTAAAATTCATCTTCAGAGCTATCAGCTAGTAGCATTGCTTGGTCTGGTCCACTTCTAACTTCTGTAGTTTGCTGTAGTCAACAAAAACCAAATACCAATCACGACTGGACATACTAAAACAAATGTGTACTAATACTAAGGTATGAGCCATAAAGAAGCTACTGTTAAAGAATACATTTCAACTTAGCATTTTATGTTTTCCTGTCTGGTTTACCTTTCTCCTCTGGTGCTTCAAGCTGTTCCTCCTCTTGCGATGGATCATCCTGATGCCATAAAGGGCTCCAACAATAAGAAGTGCCCCAGCTATACCAATACCCACAGGTGCCAACATCCCGGAAACATAACCAGCCTTAAAGAAAGAGTATTACATTCCACACTGGGCTAAATGAATAACTTTAATCTTTTATTGAGAAATCACTTACCTTCTCTCGGATCAGTTTAACCCAGCTGCGTACTGCAAGAAAGCAAACAATAGTGAGCATGTAAGAATAATGAATTTCTGATTTGAACTAAAGGATCATGTACACCTGAAGTGTTCTGTTTAGATGCTTTGATAGTTCAGTGTAACTTAAAGGCATTATATGTCTGAATTAGCTTTTTGTATGTGGTTTACAAGTAATTAGTGAAACGATACAACTGTATTGTGGGAAGATGCCCCAATGTAGGAGAGAATATCTTCATTTGAATCATTATTGAGAACATGTACACTTGATTGGTGTACATGTGTACATGTACACAATAATGACTAAACTTATAATTCCAGTTATTTTTCATGATTATTCAGCCAATTTAGGGACAAAATAGTTTTCTTTTCATTTCATTATTTTAACCACACATAGGCAGAAAGGAAATCACACTTTCACAGCTAAACAGTTTAGCTGATTTAGTTAACCTCAATAACAATGCTGTTGTAAGAGTTACAGAAAAATGCGTTCCAGAAGAGCAACCCACAAAATGCAGAACCATCTCGATCTGTATTTGACTGAAAACCCATCCATCCATCCTGTACCAAATATCCTCCACAGGGTCGTGGGGAGCCTGGAGCCTATCCCAGGGGACTTGGGGCACGAAGTGAAGGACACCCTGGATGAGGTGCCAACCCATTGCAGGGCACAGTCATACACACACACACACACACATTCACACACTATGGACAATTTAGAGATGCCAATCAACCTACAATGCATGTCTTTAGACTGGGGAGGAAACTGGAGTACCCAGAGGAAACCCCCAAAGCACGCGGAGAACATGCAAACTCCAGGTCTGAAATGTTCTGTATGTGCTAAAAAGTGTTCTCCAGTATTCTTAGACTTTACAGTAGGCTCAGTGCTGCTACTCTATCAAGCAGAGCGTTCACCAAATATTAATTGTAATTAATTGAGACGTGGATAATTTTGAATCCATAGTTTTCAGAATAATTGCCCTATTTACATAAAGTTTTTAAGTTCGCTAAATTATAAAATAATAAAGAACTACACAATGTACCTGGGTTTCATATCTAAATATTAGTCATCACACGTGCTATTTAATTTCTCTCATTATTATAAAGGGTGCCAATAATTGTGGAGTTATTTATCAAACACAGGAACGGGGAACTCGTGATTTGATGCCCAGGATGTTGCTAACTGGTTGTCCCTGGAGAACTTTGGCGAAACAGATCAAATTCGTCTGGTGATTAGACCTGCCCCTTGAGTTACCTGAGCTAAACGAAAACATATTCCATAATCGAATTCATACTTCATAGTCCATTTTCCTAGATGTTCATAGTCTGCTACACAACACAGAGCTCTATTCACATTTCGTCAGGTAACTGCAGACACAGACTCACTGAGGCCTTGGTTCCTCTGCCCCCATACCGGAGGAGGAGGAATGAGGATGTAAGGAGGATGTGTAGGAGAATGCACAGGAACCTCAGTCAACTCTTCTTCACTCTCCTCTTCCTCCTCCTCAGAGTCATCTGCATATTCATCCTCTTCATCCTCAATCTCTGGATAATAAAGGGTAAACGATATGAGGAACAAAACGAGTGTCATTTGTGAGAGAGTATATCTATAAGAACAAACCTTGAGATTCCAGTTCCTCCAGCCCTGACATTGGCTTCAACACTGCGGAGTGAGTCGTCTTGATGTCTGCAACCTTCTGAGTGGTGGCTGACACAGGAGAAGGTGACAAACGAAGCACATCCACAGACGTTGTTAGGATATCTGTATCTGCATAAAAAAAAAAAATTTTTCTTGTCCATTCGAATTTGTTTATGGATGATGTAAGCCCACCATTTATAAAAGCCACACAGCAACTGCGTAGCATAAATGTTTGAATTAATGATGTCATGCTTAAAGGTAAAATCCACCTTTAATGACTTGCATATCAAAATTTATAATCAATATGTCATGTTTAATTGTGCAAAAGAATTAATTTATGATTAAATTCTGTTTACTTTTTTGGTTTAAACTTTCACTGGCATGCTGGACTATTTTAACTTTGGCTAAACATTTCCTACACTACTCATGTTTTTCATTTCATTAATTCTTTGTTGGGTTTCTCATTAATATGACACTGAACTCCACTGGAAAATGGAGTGTGGGAAAAGAAACTCTAACAGCAAAATCTGACATGTTTGTGTGTCTTATGTTTGAGATTATTACAATTGTTGTCTTTGATTAAAGGCCATAGTAACTAGCAACATCCCCCTGTGACGCCAGTGCAGGAGACACCCGTTAACTTTTCACATGAGTAAAAAATAAATACAGCACCAGCCTACAAATTAGCACCAGAATTGCAAAAACACATTCCAAATATTTCAATAGAAATATACTTCTGTGTTTCAGGACTTTTCTTTTAATGGTCAGAGAGACCAGGACACGTGGCTTCAAATCTGAACCTCAGTGGTGCTCATGTGTACACTGCAAATCAGTGATGCTACTAGTTGTAATGCATTTTATACATGCATTATATTATGGATCGGCTATACGTTGCAAACACATTACATGCACTACAGAAATGTTATAGTATACGGAAATATTATGCATCACATTGAATGTATTTATGCACTCTCACTCTGTAGCCTCTCTGTCCCCTCATTACGCTCCACGTCTGCTTCAGAGAAAGGCCCACTGATTGGCATTTGAGATGACGAGACAGTATCCGAGTTCTCGGCACCTGACATCTGCCATGGTGAAGGCCAATCCGAAGGCCCTGGAAAAGACTGATGAGGACTCTGGTCTGTATCCATGGAGAGTGTTTGCTCTAGCTCTGTCTCTCCGAGCATTCCCCTTGCGGGCACCATGGCGACAGACAGCTCGGATGCCAGCGCTGAACTACTGGATGGTGTGACATCATCAAAGATCAAAGGGAGGTCTTCAGAAGACATGGTCGCGTCTGTGCCCACTTCCTGTAACAAGGGCAAGACACTCGCTTCTTCTACTGTTTCAACAAAGGTGAAACAAATAAGAAAAATACATTTTATATTTCATGTGAAAGAAGCAGGGAGAGTTTCCTATCTAAAATACTAATGATGATAACCCAAATAAACTCAGCAAAAATGAGGGCGTTATAGTTAACCATAAAATTCATGTCTGATTATATATTCAGTTAACTAGCTATGAGGACACTGAGGTCCAGACATCTGTAGTTTTGGAAGGTTTTGGTTTTTTACCTCCCGCATAGCATTTCAATTTGTGAAACACAATAAAGAAACAGGATTGCCCTGATAATGTGATGGTAAAATGCAGCCTACCGATGATTCTCAGCTGACATCAAAGGGGCTGAGGATACATTAGGACATATTATAGGCTACAGTAGGACATATTATAGGCTAGCATCTAATATAGCTATATCAGATATTTGAGAACAAATTATATAAATGCGTGTTTATGAGCACAACTGGTGGTTTGTAAAACATACATTTTTGTATTTTTATTTATTTTTATTTTATTTTATTTAGACTACTACTACTCAACATTGATAGCCAAATCAGCTCGCTATCTGCAGTAAGGTTAGCTGATCAGTTTGGGCTACAACCTCCTTAATTGTTACATAGCTACGTAGCTACATATGTTACATAGCTCAATTTTAAGTTGCTGTATTGTGTAACAGTACTCATTAATAACATAATACACTCATGATAAAGTGCATTATTAATAGTTTTGTTGGCACAGTAATGTATAACATGATTAAGATATCAACAGGAAACATGTAAACCAAAATATTTAACTGAATAAAAGTAAACAATCTAACTGGAGTCAGCTCTTTATGGAAGAATGGAAGGAAACAATAACAGAGATTAGAAATTCTCAGTTGATGTAGCATTTTAATACAGTATATTAACTATGACAAAAATCTACAATGTGGACGTCAATAAAACTTGCAATCCTGGTTATGGCCAAAACGTTATTAGGCCAGTTTATTAGGCCCGCCAACATTGTATGTAGATTCACTGTCCTTTTAATAAGGTACAACTACCATACAATAGTAGTTGAAAGTATATAATTATTTCCTGTAGTCTATCTGTTGCTATTTACATTTAGTCCAACCATTCTCATCACACACTTTAAAGATTACTAGTAGAATATTTAGAGATTATAGATTTATTGCACAATTTGTGTTAATAATTAGTATTATCCCTTCATCTCACAGCGCTAGTGTTAGTTAGATATTTTTGGCTGGTGGGTTATTCTCAACCCAGTAATAATGTTCATTCTTTCATTCATTCATTCATCATCAATAACTGCTCTACCCTGATCAGGGTTGTAGTGGATCCGGAGCCAATCCCAGCAACACTGGGCACAAGGCAGGATAATTCACCCTGGATAGGATGCCAATCTATTGGAGGGCACCATGCACACACTCATTCACACGTATGGGCAATTTAGCATAGCCAATTCACCTGTCTGCAGGTTTCTGGACAGTAACCCAAGCTCAGGATTAGTGTAACTCCAGCAAATCTGCTGACACACTCATACAGTGCCACATAACCTCTAAACTACCAATACTGTGTCAGCATCACTGCTGTGCTGAGAATGAAACACCACACATATAATGTGGTTACTGGTGTTCCAATATCATTCCCTTTCCATTGATGGAAGGTTAGAGAGCAAGTCAGAAAATTTGTAAGCATACAGGTTGGCACTTCCAGATGGAAGTCGCATCTGTCACATCAATAGCAGAAGTAGCACGTTTTCGTAAACATGTACATAACGACTGAACCAAAAGACTGGTCTTATAATGGTGGAATATTTTTGTGTTTGGGGCTGTAATGTCAGATGTACCCCAGTACACAAACCAATTAGGTTTAAGTTCTTTCCTTTTTCCAACTTCTGCTGTTTGTTTGCCCTGAGTTTTTTTCTCCTGGCTGGTTTCATATCTTTTTCACTATGCACTATCTGCCTGATTCCTCAGTTCCATGCTCCAGAAAAAATAATTTGTTCTATTTGAGACTCACTCTATGAGTTTAAAATCATCCATTCATATTAAACTAATAAGACAATCTGTCAATGTTTTGCTTAAGTCATTCAAAGTTGACCTTTTTCTTTTGTCATCTGACAAGTTTAACCTTCCAAACTCACAACCATTAATCTACAAGACAATGATACAACAACAAGATCAACACAAAAAGCCAGCGCTAAACACACATGATCCTGTTACCCGTGAAGCGAACAACTTGATGATAAACAGCCAACTTAGACTATAACAGCTTTAGTAGAATAGAGGTTTGATAATATCAACAAAAACAAAATTTCTCAAACTATGAATATTTTCTTTTTCCAAATATCTTTGGTAAATTATTGAGATAATATAGTGTCGCATTGCTGCCTCACAGCTCCAGGGCCCCCAGTACAACCCTGAGTTCTGGTTACGCACTGCAACAAATGACTTAGCAATAAAAAATATTTTGAATATAGTCAAATTTATCTAGTAATTCCTGTTATAAGATTGCAGTAATCCAAATCTAAAATTATGAAACCCATTTCTAGACATTTTAGTCATTTAAAGTAATCCTTAAATGCTCTTATTTCATTGGCAGATCATTTTGCTTCTAGAAGTACATGTTTAAAATGAACTAAATGATCTGCCTATTGAACAAGACTATTTTAAGCTTAGAATTACTGAAGATGTCTAGAAATAGCTTTAATAATGTAATATTTGGTTTAATTATAACAGGAAATACTAATAAAATATTTTTAATTGCTAAGATGTTGTTGTTGTTTTTTTTGCAGTGCTGTCTGTTTGGAGTTTTGCATATTCACCCCATGTCTGTGTGGGTTCCCTCCAGTCTCCTCCCACCTCCCAAAAACATGCCAGTAGGTGGTTTGGCTATACTAAATTGCCTCAAGGTACTGAATGAATGAGTGTATGAAGTGTATGTGGACCTGTGTCCCATCCAGGGTGTATTCCCACCTGTTCACACCCAGTGTTCCTGCAATCCTGACAAGGATAAAGCAGATGATGATGGTGGTGGTGGTGATGGTGGTGATGATGATGATGATGATGATGATGATGATGAAGTAAGTCCTTGTTTTGATGCAAAGCTGATTTGGTAAAGAGTTGGGCTGGCAAACAGTTAACAGCAACATCTAGACTACAGACAGTGAATGTACACAAATAATTGTACAAACTGCACCTGTGGATATTATAAAATGGCCAATGAGTTTAGATATTAAGTAGGTATATCTATTTTAGCACTGTTTATTTTTTCCATTTCAAGTGTGAATAAAAGTTAATCTTTCCTTGTGCAAATTCCTCTTTACAGTAGAGAGTAATCACCTATCAAATCTTTTTTGAATGTACACAACCATTCGGATCTGGCAGCTACATGTCCATCATTAGTCTTACCCTAATTTTTAGAATCACTCTTTTTATTTCAAGTTTCATGACAAAAATAGAAAGTAATTAGGCTGCCTCCAGTCTCCCACTGTGGTTCAAAGTAGAGCAAGTAAAACTTATGCCTGCTACTTATAATCAAAGTATATCTTTCTCGCTCTCTGTACTTCTTTCATTCCTTCTCCAGTAATAACAGAACCTTACAAATGCTTGCTAAAAATACAAGTAATGCAGATACTGTGATAAGCACTTGAAGATTTCCTGGAGCAAGAGAGTTAGTAGCAGGGAAAATAAAAAGCATTTCTGTTGTTACTAACTTCAAGAACATTGTAGGCGCGGGGGGGGGGGGGGGGGGGGGGGGGGGGCGGGGGAGGGGGGGTGAATGCAGCAAGATACATGAATATATTCAAACAGTGAGACAATAACAATTATTAAATAAAGTGCTGACCTCCTTGTAAATGAACTGGTTCTGTCCAGGTGACTCCAAGCTCTGCCAGTCTGGAACTGAGGGTCAGGTCAGGCTGCAGTAGTCCAGGTACCAATTCTTTATCTTGTTCTGCAGCTGTAAACAAGTTTATCTCTGCTACTCTGTCTTTGTCCTGTGTAGATCCTCCAGTCTGTCCATCGTAACCGCCTGAAGTGGTTAGAGATGTAACAGCTGGGTTGATGTTCCTGGGAGGCTGGCTCACAGAGGCATGGGCAGAGAATGGGGGTTGAGTTGAGATTTCTCTCGAACTCTTTAGCTCATCAAATTGGTTCTTGATCGTCTTTACCTCCCATCCTCCCTCCTGTTTCACTGGGCGAGGTTTTGTTAGAGGCTGTACAGTCCCCTTATCTTCTTCGATATCACTGTAACGTAAGCTGATGTAGTCACTGTGTCCCAGTGTAACTTGTGTCTGTGCAGGTCTGTCTGTCCTCAGCTGTATTGGCAATATAGATGGCCCATCTTTCTGCTCAGCATAACTCTCTGGAGATGTCGGTGGCTCCTTCTTTGTATTTTCATTTCCAGGTCCCACTGTATGATCCACAAGAGAAAATGATTCATATGGAGATGCAGGTAAAAACTTCTGATTCTTTTCCTCAGCTGAACTCTCATCAGTAGGTCCAGTGCTTTCTTCATGGTATTGTGTATAAGATTTAGCACTCCTCCGAAACAACTCTATCTGTCTAACGTGTCCCAGGATGACATCTGTCACTGCGATCTTCATCTCTTCATGCTTGCCACTGGATAAGACATCTGCTGTTCCTCTAGGTTCTTGTACAAGAGGGGAAGAGGCCAGGTGTATGGAAGAGATAATACACATCTTTTCATCGTGGTGGCTTGCTGGATGTTCATTGGTGTCTCTTGATCGTTGCTCTATTCTATCACAGCGTCTTTCCTGTGGCGAGGAGGTGCTCCTTAATGGGATAGCCCAAGTGGATAAACATGCCCCAACCAACAAGAGAACTTGGAGTAGTACAAGGTCCGGCATTCTTAACCGACTGTTAAGTACGTAAATTTGGCACTTGAGAAGACAGAGATTAAGGGACTTTTAGGGGCTCCTAAGGATGGATAGTTGGACACATCCAGAACTCACCTTGGAAAAGAAAATAGTGAAAACTGTTTACGTTTCATAGCAAGATGCCATTGCCTTCTTTGTCGAAACTATAAAATGTGAGGTAGAACTGACAGAAGAGGTACTTCATGAAAAAAATTATTTGTACACAACATTCTGACAAATAGCTTTAAAAAAAATAATAAAAGATCTAAATCTTTATCTCATATCTGCAAAAGACATACACTTCTCCTGCAGAACCTGACACAGCACCACTGCTGCACTGCTCCACCAACAAACCCCTAAAAATAGCACTGTTCATTCTCCATGACAAAGCGCCCTAGTGCATGCTGTACAAATCAATGTGCAGTCAATTGATAATGATCAATTATTGTAACAAAATCTATTTGAGCTAGAATCAGCCTCAACGTCTGTGAACCCTGCTTTAAGAATTTTCAGAAAGTGCATGGAAATTACATTCACTGGTGCTGAATGCTTTCTCTTTTCTGACTCATCCTCTTTTGATTTAATTTTTTTTTTCTATTTAAATATGCATATTAACGTCTATATACCATGATCATCAGAGTGGACCTATAGCTCAGATGATCATCTTTGCGCAGTATAAGGCAAAATGACACTCACCACCAAGTGCAAGTGCAAAAGACAGATTAGTCACAAACTGGGTGACATATTTGTAAACACAGACATAGGCTACGCAGTGGAGCTACATGAGTATGCTGATTATTCAGCAAAGCTTCATAAAATTTTTATGTCAAGATGTAGTAGGCTATACAAATCACTGATTCTTACCTAGGGTGTTAAAATCAGCCCGTCGACCTCATTCTGTTGAAGTACAGAAACACCTCCGATCCAGTGTTATCATATCCCTCTGGCTTTAGACACGTAAACGGGATTGGCAGTGTTGTTATGTTTATGAGCTCTGGATGCTGCGCCATGCCGAGAAAAAAAAAAAAAACCCAAAGCAGGTCTGAATCCTGTGTTAAGACACCACCCCAAAAAAAGTTCCCAATATATTGCTTTTATTGAGACAACACCCAATTTTCTATATCCAGTATAATATTTTTTATTATCATTTAATCTAATTATTCCCACAAATGCATTTCTACTAATCAAAACATAGACCGAGCAAGTTCAATGTATTAAGTTTTATTTTGCATGCAGAGTTCTGGATCAGCCCCCGGCGACACAATTTTATTAAACCAACATCGTGGCATCAGACAGCACTGGTCAACATCAGCACCACGCAGCCTCGGTCTGATTAGTTTGTTCATTACATCTGACCCCGGATCAGCTTCTCCACCAATTCCACCCTAAATAGTAACACAATAAACGACGCTAAACTGGTCTCCGATCAGCAGAAAGAGCGTCTGCTGTGCTGCACCGTTACTGCTGACTGTCATGTTGCCTTTCGACGCCCTCATTTTCGTAAATATGAATATGCTGGGGGGAAATGTAACAACTAACACGCAAATATATTTGTGAAATGTAATCAGTGCAGCTTGAGCCGTGAAGCAAAATTTTATTTTGAATGAATTGAAAGATTGTATTATTTGTTCATTTTAATCTGGCAAATGCTAGGTCTGCTAAATCGAGGACCTCTTCCCCGCCCTGCAAAAACAACAAGCGTTAGCTGTTATTGTGAATGTTTTCTTCTGTGTTGTTCTGATCGTGAAACAGCTGTGTTATAAATCCACTCGGTGAATTAAAATGCCCTTGTTTGAGGTTTTGGGGAGCGGAGGAGAGAAAACAGCTGTTATCGTTGATTTAGGAGCTGCATATACAAAGTGAGTGATGAAGTTAAGGAGCGTTAGCACTGTAAACTGTGAGCTAACGGGAGGTACAGTGCGGCTGAGTCACACTTATTCTGTAGTGAAGCAGATTTGACACAGAATCTTTATATAGAAATTATAGTTTAGCCGTTTAGGATTTAGATGCGTTTTTAAGGTCGTGGTCGCTTCATTGTATTATTTATTTGTTGTCTTGTGTTAACTTCAAGAGAGGAATGCTGGTGAGGGAACTGCTGTAAGTGATAACAGGAAGTAGGTCGTTTACATTTAATGCTGCATCACATTAAATGTAAACACAAACCGATTTAAATTAGTATGACGTTTCATTGTTGAATTAAAAAAAAAAAGTGCAAATTTGGTCAATTGCTGCCGAACAGAATACCTCTGGACGTGCTGTTACTGCTGGAAACTCCATCGTTGATGATTTTCCTGTAACAGCATGCTCCATCATGGAGCCTCATGTTTTAGTGGAAAATCCATTATCCATACTGTTTATCCTATACGTGGGATGGGGGCCACCCTGCCCAGCGGGACAACCCATCACAGGGAACAATCACACACACTATGGACAATTTGGAAATGTCAGTCAGCCTACCATTACTCTGGACTGGGGGAGGAAACTGGAGTACTTGGAGGAAAACCCCAATGTACAGGGAGAACATGCAAACTCTGTGCACACAGGATGGATGTGGGATTCGAACCCCCAAATCCCGGTGGTGTGAAGCAAACATGCTAACTGCTAAGCCACCATGATCCGCTCAGTGGAAACTCCTGCTCAGCCAGTGGTCGTGTTTCCATCCTGAACAGTATCCAGTAATAGGAATTTAGTGGCATTGATGGCCGATAACAAATTAGCTATGTAATTTTAAGTGCACAAGTTTGCATCCCTCAGTTACTAGGTCGGGAAAACAAAGAAAACGTATATCTGCTTTCTTTCATTTACAAAAGAATTCTAGGATTTAAAACAAATGAAATGTAGGGTGGATTCTGCAACTAGACAACTTTCTACCTTGAAAAAGTTTGCCATGACCCACTCAGTCTCCACACCCAACTTAAAGAGTAGTGCAGTGTATGACATGGAGCAGAGTTAAAAGCTTAATATGTTGTTATAATAATAATAATAATAATAATAATAATTGAGAGACTGGAGAGACTAATTCTGCACTCATAAGCCTTACAGCTGCGGTGTGTACCACCACATAGGGTTGTAAACCTCAGGCTTCCACATGATACGATGAGATTTCAGTGCATAAGGTATGATTTGATATTTGATGATATTTTATGATATTTTATGACACCGTCTGCTATGATACTGAGTGATTTAGTAGTCTCTGATTGTTCAGAATCTGAGTTAGGAATGCTATCAGCATTATGGGCAAAGCACCTTACTAGTCTCATATTTTATTTAGACTTTCATTTAAAAATGTGAATTATTTTTAACACGTTATTTGTCGCACAGAATTTTTTTTTCTAATAATAGATTTATGATTGTTGCATCGATTAATTGTCAGATTCACACCCACACCTTTGCAATATTTAAGCAGTACATTTAAAAAATATATATATTATTTTATAAACAAGCATGTCTGTACTCCACAGATGCGGTTTTGCTGGTGAAACTGGGCCTAGGTTTATCATTCCTAGTGAGATCCAGCGTCCTGGACTCCAGCAGGTGAGCTGGATATCTACCAGTAAATGCAATGTGTGGTTGCTGATCAGGTCAAATCTAAAGCGGAGTTGTACGAATATTTCCTACAGCGGGCCAAATGGAGGAAAAAACACACAGTCACAGGTCAAAATGTCAGACATGTGTTCTAATGACCAATTGTCTTTTGAGACAAAAATTAAATGTATGGAGTTTCCTCTGATATCAGATCTCTTGTGTATCTTGTGCCGTCATGTCTACCCAAAAGCTTGGGCATGTTAATGCAGGGCTACAGAATGAACATCATTAACGTATTGAAGAGCATAAATATTAAGGCGACTAAGAGCTAATCTGTGTTCCAGCAGACCAACTTTAAATGTTTACAGTTTCACGTGTTGGTTGTGATTTTAATTAATTATTTGAATTAAATGTTGATTGGTGGGGTTTTTTTTTGTTTTTTTCTCCCCCCCTCCAGCCCATTAAGGTAGTGCAGTACAACATAAACACAGAGGAGCTGTACGCCAACCTGAAGGAGTTCATTCACACATTATACTTCAGGTAGGGGATACACACCGCATTTATGTCATGCTTCTGGATATCCGGTCTCATATGAACACACAACTTGAGTGTGTTTGTCTCCCGGTTCAACATTATGTGATTGTAGTGTGTCTGCTGTGTTTGTAGGCATTTGCTTGTGAATCCACGTGACAGGAGAGTGGTTATCATCGAGTCCATCCTCTGCCCTTCGCACTTCAGAGAAACACTGTCACGGGTCTTCTTTAAACACTTTGAGGTAACAGAACATTTTGTCAACTGGAACTCATTAAAGCAGGGTCTGTAATTGGTGAATCACCGTTCGGCTGTGGATGCATCAAAGTATTTCACAGTACCAAAGCTTAAAAATGACTGGCAGACGAATAAACATATAGGGTTGGGGGGGAGTGGCTGTAGTTGAGCTTGGCTTCTGTAGCAGATCCTCTGTTGCGGTTTATCCAACCACATGCACGTGCAGATTGTTTACCAGAAGTTCACTCATCGACCAGAGACTAGCTACAGGGCTAGAGACTTTAGGTCAGAAATGTTGCAGTTTTCACAGATTTTTATAGCTTTTTCGTTTTATTTACCCTCTCTGGTTTGATTAGTGGACCGGCTTGTTGAAAATAAAAAAGGTTGGAGATGTTTAAAGTCTCCATGAAATCAAAATGGAAGTTTTTGTGGGTTTTTATCATGAATATGTTAAACTTAAGGTTATCTGTAAGCTAATGTGCTCCAAAACAATGACAAAATTCGCATTTAGAAGATGTATGCGTTCAAAATTTATCGTCTCTGTCTGTACCACCAATACAGATTTTTGATTGACAATTTTGATGACCTTATTTTGTACGTCAGCTTCTCGTCAGATTTTCTGTCCAACCAAATGATCTCTAGAATCTGAAGTGTCCCGTCCAGAATATTATAAAAATCACCTTTCCAAATCCAGCACATTGTTATTGCTCAGGCTCGCATCCATGGTACTAACTAAGTACTAACATGGTACTAAGTACTAACATGGTACTAACTACGGCTTAGCCCAGGCTTTGAGGTAAGCTAAGCGCTATTGGCTATTTATAAAGCGCGAAGAGCCACTTGGTATGTCCAGCCCTGACTTCCTGTTTCAGTGGAAATTGTGTCAACGCATCAAATGTTGTAGAATGTTTCAAGGCACTTCATGGGGACTTTAAAGATGAATGGACACACAAGTATGCATATATTCTCCTTCCAAATAGATCTCTCATTTGTTCAGAACCCATGAAGCATGGAATTAGGAATTAAACAGTAACTGTTGTCATCTTTCAGTCATGATTATCCAGATCTTTGTAAGCATGGAATTTCTACCTTTTGCAATTTTTCCTGCACCAAACATTTTGGTGTGTTTTAAAGCAGAATCATTTTAGTTTACTGGAATGTTTAAATGCTGTATTTTTCTACCATGCCACAAAATGCAGCATACAGCTGTTCTCCTCTGATGTAACATATGCTTTTCTTCCCACCTAGGTTCCATCAGTGCTTTTTGCTCCCAGCCATTTAATGTCCATCATGACTTTAGGCATCAATTCGGCTCTTGTGATGGACTGCGGATATACAGAAACGTTGGTGTTGCCTGTATCCTTTTTATGATACAATATGAACGTTTTCCACAAGCTTCATTCAAGGTGGTCTAAGGGTAGCTGTTGCACTGTTTGTTATTGATTAGGCCTTTCATTCATAGATGTATGCATATACGAGTTGGATTTGTCCTGAACATTTACTAGGTCTATGAAGGAATTCCTATTCTGTCTGCATGGGAGGCCTTGCCAATGGGCGGAAAAGCCATTCACAAGTAAGTCAGGTGATAAAACTGCTGAAAAGATTGTTTGTTTTAGGTGTAAGCTTTCAAACACGAGGTTTTAAAATGGAGACAACGAGTTTTGTTAACTGGATGAATGTCCAATTTGAAACTTAGCAACTCACAGCCCTTATTCAGGAGACTTTCAGATTAAGTGCAATAGTAGTGTTAAATCTATCGATGTGTTCAGAATTGTACCAGAAAATGTGATCATTGGGAATTCTGGCATATAAAGTCCAGTTTTCAGGTAATATTATCCAGTGATATATCAGTGGGCTTGAGATGCCGGTGGGACCTGGTGTAATTGTGTGTGTCTGACTGTTAATGTGGATTTTCTTGCATTCCTCACCGCTGTATAGGGAGTTGGACAGTCTGCTGACAGAGCAATGCACAGTGGACACGGACTTGAGCAGCGGCCAGAGTTTACCAACCGTCATCGGTAAAGTTCTGCTAGTATACATACTGTTGCATGTGTCTACAGCTCGTATTTAAATCCTTTACTAATCCTTTACTGCTGCATAGAGAAAAGTAAAAGTGTGTGATTTTAAGATAGCACTTTGGTAGGAAGACCAAAACAACAGACAAGCCTTACCGATTTTTCTAATCAAGCAGACTAAATCGAGCCATTTACAAATGGCCATCAGGTCTGTCAGAATTAAAATAGATCAGACACTGTATTTGACATCTGTATTGTCTTTGCTCTAGGCACCATTCCAGAAGAAGTTGTAGAGGATATCAAAGGTAAGCTCCAAAACAACAGTAGATTAGTAAAAGACTGCAATTACGGTACCTGTTTAAAAAAAAAATTGTATAAAATTAACTGTTGACTAATCTATTTGTTGTTTTTTGTCCTGTTCTTTTCTGTAATTAGTTAGGACATGCTTTGTCAGTGACTTGCAGAGAGGCCTAAAAATCCAGGAGGCCAAGTTCAACATGGATGGAACTGCAGAGGTTTTATGACTTTATGTTCGGTGTTTATTTGATTACAGTTTTAGTACACCATTGCTATTGAATCTCTATGACAAAGCACATGTGCAGGTCATTTTTATTCTTTTCTGTCTACAGAGACCTGCTCCTCCACCAGATGTTGATTATCCCTTGGACGGAAGGAATATCCTTCATGTTAAGGGATCTATCAGGTAAATCTGGTAAACATTTTTACATTTATTCTTCTGACTGGATTTAAGTCCATTTAAATGAAAATGCACTGTGACTGTCAATTTACAGCTATAGTGCCATTTTTTTATTATTATTATTAATTTTATTTTTTTAGTAAAAAAAAAAAAATGTATACATATTTTTCATGATGTGATGTTTCTGAGCAATTGTGGCAATCTGACAATCCTGTAGTAGTAATTCAGTTAGTGAAGTGTCAACGGTGTCCAGTCGGAATTGGCTTGTACATCGTACACCTGCTTAAATACGCCAAAAATTCTGGCCCAACTCTTTCGTCCGATTACACAGTGATTGGTGGGAGCTGTAGCCAAGCATGAAAGAGAGAGTGACAGCGTGTGAGACAAACCAACAAACCAACAAACCAAATTCAAGTTAGAGTCTAAAGGAGTTTTAGTTTCATATTAATACACTACAGGAGGAAAAAGGATTGAGGCTGGGTGACTTTTTTTATTATTTTTTTTTGTTGTTGCTGAACAGATGATAATCAAACAATTTTACTGAGGAGTTTATATCATTAGCCCATTGAGAAGTTGTTGAGGTAGAGAATTCACCATAAAGTGAGGTGTTGATGTGTCCATGCTTTTGTATCTCAAACTCTGTTATACCAGGTGAGAGTGAGCAATTTGAGCCCTTCAGCTCGCCTTATTTGTGTTTGGTGAGGATTGCAGTTAGCGTTCTAACACTATCCGGTTTGACAGGCTGGAGCAAAAAATCTGTGAGATTACAATAAGGCAACCTTTTTCTCTTCATGGGTGTGAGTGCTGCTGCTTAATCAGTCACACCAAGAACTAACGAGCTGACTGTTGTTAAAAGGCAAGCTCTTATGGAGAGCTTTCACTATTTCATTTGGTACTCAGTAACTATGACGGTCACACTGATGTACACAGTAAAGTTCATAGTGTGTCATAAGACTTCTCTGAGCAATCATGAGCAGCAAATTCTTGAGCTACTTGCCAAACTACATACTAGCATACTAAATAGTATATCATTACACCATTGATGTCATTACTGTAGGTGTTACGTTTGCACTCGCAGCTTTGAGATTAATCTGTGCAGCAGAGAACAACGCAGTACAACCCACGTTTTGAAATGTTCTTCCACAAGTATCTTAAAATAGCATTTACCCTCCACCTAACTGCCTTAGCTTTAAGGGTTAGAGAGGATACAATTAGCTGAATTGTAATTTTTTTTTTCTTCCAGAGACTCGGTTGCTGAGATGTTATTTGAACAGGACAATGAAGAAAAATCTATTGCTTCACTAGTGCTTGACACTCTGGTTAAGGTAAAACAAACAAACAAAAAAAAAACCCAGTTTAAAACACAGTCTTAATAATTTACCCTCTCCACTAAAATACCAGCATTTCACTGGTATTTAATCCACAGGGCACTAATTAATCCACAAATTAATCCACAGTGTTTAAGAATATTATTGTCCATATTCTACTGGTAATAACCAAAACTCTCTTGTATCTGTGTGATTATTCCTCATCAGTGCCCCATCGACACACGCAAGGTTCTGTCAGAGAACTTGATGGTAATCGGTGGCACAGCTATGCTGCCTGGCTTTCTTCACCGCCTCTTGGCTGAAATCCGCATACTGGTAGAAAAACCCAAATACCGTGACGCTCTTGCCACCAAGAGCTTTCGCATCCACAGTCCACCGACCAAGCCCAACTGTACTGCCTGGCTAGGAGGTAAGAAAGAAGATTCTTTAGACTTGTACCTCGAAACTAATGCATAAGAATTTCGAATCACTTTTCATTATTTATTTTCCCCTCTTACCTGTGCAGGGGCTATATTTGGAGCGTTGCAGGACATTCTGGGTAGTCGCTCTGTGTCCAGAGACTACTACAATCAGACAGGCCGCATTCCTGACTGGTGCAGTCTCAGTAGTCCTCCACTGGAGTCACTGTATGACATTGGAAAGACAGGCCCACCACTCATGAAGAGGGCTTTCTCCACAGAGAAATAATCCAGTAGTGATGCATCTCTTTCTCTGAGACATAAAGACTTGCATCATCAAAGCCTCTTTCCTAGACTCTACCTTTGTCAAAAGCAGTTATGTATTCTGTTTGCCTGTGATTTTGTGTGTAGCTGTTCACAAAGTGAAGCGTAGTGGATGAACCACTAAGTGGCAGTCTTTCTCACAAAAACTCAGTGAGGTCAGACTGATTAGAACAGCATTTTAACTACACATGTTAAGCTCGAGAAGTTTGAGCAAGTTCAACAGATAAATAAATAAATACCTGAACATAACTAAACACTCTTTTAGCTTTTTGAGTTTTATAACGTACCACTGCTGTGGCAGATATTCCACTGCTATTGAGTGGGGGAAAATAGCAGTATTATTAAGAATATTTGGGGAATTTTTTTTCTTTTTCTCCTCCCATTCCCTCCATTTATGTTTGTGTTGTATTTTCAGTGCGTTTAGAAAATCTTGCACTGACATAAGTTAAAAGAATCCTACATGTATTTAATTTATTTACACATTAAATGCTGTTAAAAAATACATGGTGTCTTATGTGTACTAAATAAATGTTCCAGAATAAATATTATATGGTTTTGTTTTCTTTCCTTAAAAAGTATGTCTTTGATATATATTTAAATGTTTTTGGTTATTCATATATTTGAAGTCTTATATTTATTTTGTCATTTTGAGAAGGACCTTACAGGATGCTCATACAGTGAGGGAAAAAAGTATTTGATCCCCTGCTGATTTTGTATGTTTACCCACTGACAAAGAAATGATCAGTCTATAACTTTAATGGTAGATTTATTTGAACAGTGAGAGACAGAATAACAACAAAAAAATCCAGAAAAACGCACATCAAAAATGTTATAAATTGATTTGCATTTTAATGAGGGAAATAAGTATTTGACCCCTCTGCAAAACATGACTTAGTACTTGGTTTAAAAACCCTTGTTGGCAATCACAGAGGTCAGACGTTTCTTGTAGTTGGCCACCAGGTTTGCACACATCTCAGGAGGGATTTTGTCCCACTCCTCTTTGCAGATCTTCTCCAAATCATTAAGGTTTCGAGGCTGACGTTTGGCAACTCGAACCTTCAGCTCTCTCCACAGATTTTCTATGGGATTAAGGTCTGGAGACTGCCTAGGTCACTCCAGGACCTTAATGTGCTTCTTCTTGAGCCACTCCTTTGTTGCCTTGGCCATGTGTTTTGGGTCATTGTCATGCTGGAATATCCATCCACGACCCATTTTCAATGCCCTGTCTGAGGGAAGGAGGTTTTCACCCAAGATTTGACGGTACATGGCCCCGTCCATCGTCCCTTTGATGCGGTCAAGTTGTCCTGTCCCCTTAGCAGAAAAAAAACCCCAAAGCATAATGTTTCCACCTCCATGTTTGACGGTGGGGATGGTGTTCCAGGGGTCATAGGCA
The DNA here is from genome assembly GCF_023375685.1 of Ictalurus furcatus. Lineage (NCBI taxonomy): Eukaryota > Metazoa > Chordata > Actinopteri > Siluriformes > Ictaluridae > Ictalurus > Ictalurus furcatus. The sequence goes on from NC_071279.1 coordinate 5,895,366, forward strand.
GCATTCCTCCTCCTCCAAACACGGCGAGTTGAGTTGATGCCAAAGAGCTCCATTTTGGTCTCATCTGACCTCAACGCTTTCACCCAGTTGTCCTCAGAATCATTCAGATGTTCATTGGCAAACTTCAGACGGGGATGTATATGTGTTTTCTTGAACAGCGGACCTTGCGCGTGCTGCAGGATTTCAGTCCTTCACGGCGTAGTGTGTTACCAATTGTTTTCTTGGTGACTATGGTCCCAGCTGCCTTGAGATCATTGACAAGATCCTCCCGTGTAGTTCTGGGCTGATTCCTCACTGTTCTCATGATCAATGCAACTCCACGAGGTGAGATCTTGCATGGAGCCCCAGGCCGAGGGAGATTGACAGTTCTTTTGTGCTTCTTCCATTTGCGAATAATCGCACCAACTGTTGTCCCCTTCTCACCAAGCTGCTTGGCAATGGTCTTGTAGCCCATTCCAGACTTGTGTAGGTCTACAATCTTGTCCCTGACATCCTTGGAGAGCTCTTTGGTCTTGGCCATGGTGGAGAGTTTGGAATATGACTGATTGATTGCTTCTGTGGACAGGTGTCTTTTATACAGGTAACAAACTGATATTAGGAGCACTCCCTTTAAGAGTGTGCTCCTAATCTCAGCTCGTTACCTGTATAAAAGACACCTGGGAGCCAGAAATCTTTCTGATTGAGAGGGGGTCAAATACTTTTTTCCCTCATTAAAATGCAAATTAATTTATAAAATTTTTGACATGCATTTTTCTGGATTTTTTTGTTGTTATTCTGTCTCTCACTGTTCAAATACAACTACCATTAAAATTATAGACTGATCATTTCTTTGTCAGTGGGCAAACGTACAAAATCAGCAGGGGATCAAATACTTTTTTCCCTCACTGTATTTCAACTGTTTACAAAGATTAAGTGTAGCACTGGTAGACTTTATAACAGTATTCGCGTAGTATTATTTGATTGTCAAAAATTCTGCTGGTAGAAACATGTCTGTGTGAGGAACTTATTTTTTGATCTTTGTTTAAGCTAGTGAATTGTGTATAACTCTGGTTAATCATAGATATACTGTTCCACTACTACCAGCTAAAAGTTATCAGGTATGAAGATTGCAAAGATTATAAACCAAATTCTGTGTTCCAGTCTATTGTACAATCAGTGAATAGGGGAACTTGGTGCTATGATTGATATAATTTAAGTTTTTGAACATTGGATAGAAAGGCCTTTAAATAGTGCTGTTTAAAGTGTTTCTTTATTAACTACGTGTGTCAGGTGAAGAGCCATGTAACTTAACAAACCAGCAGCAAGAGCTGCCAGGTCCAAACGTCCAGCCCCACTACATCTCATGTATGAATGTGATAATGTAATAGTCCACCTACACAAAGCATTCTGACCTGAATCACTGTAATAGTTCCCACTACAACATAAATGGTTCTGTACATTTTAGATACTAAATCTGCACTTACACTTGCCATAGCCTTTTTTTTTTTTTGCAGAAATTTATTAGATTTAATTTTGATTATTTGTTTTAAAGCAAGATGTTGGAGCTGCAGACTGTTTTTAAGTCCAGTTATTGCTGCTGTTGGTGATGGTAGTGTTACTAAATTATATAGATTTGGTTACATTTGTGCCACAAATCTGCCATTTCTCAGCTATAGGTCTGCAGAGAGAGGAGAAAGCCACCATAGGTCCTTTGTTTTGTCAAGGAAATATAAATACAATACTTTCCATACAAGACATGCATGGTGTCCCAAAAGTCTCCATACATAGGGGAAATGAACACATTTTAGCATAAAAAAACGTTCAGCACGTTTCATACTTGGTATGTTTTATATATATATATATATATATATATATATATATATATATATATATATATACAGTCTCCGAAGGGAGGGGATCATGCTCTGCTTCAGTATGTCACAGTTCAATTCAGTTCAATTCAATTTTATTTGTATAGCGCTTTTTACAATAGACATTGTCTCAAAGCAGCTTTACAGAAATATCAACATGGTATACAGATATTAAAGGTGTGAATTTATTCCAACTGAGCAAGCCACTGAGTGGCGACGGTGGCAAGGAAAAACTCCCTAAGATGTTTTAAGAGGAAGAAACCTTGAGAGGAACCCGACTCAGAAGGGAACCCATCCTCATCTGGGTAACAACAGTTAGTGTGAAAAAGTTCATTATGGATTTATATGAAGTCTGTATGGCCTTAGGAGCAGCCGTAGTCCCAGCAGTCTGGAATTAGAGAAGATTTGAGCTCCATCCAGAGGCAGAAAGGATCTGGGATCTCTAGTATCTCCATAAATTCGTGTGGGGCTCGGCAAAAGGAAAGAGGGAGAAAAAAGATTATTATGACTGCGAAGTAGTAGAACAGAATCTAGTCAGGGTAGGCTTGAGTAAACAAATACGTTTTAAGCCTAGACTTAAACACTGAGACTGCGTCTGAGTCCCGAACACTAATAGGAAGACTGTTCCATAACTGTGGGGCTCTATAAGAGAAAGCTCATCCCCCTGCTGTAGCCTTCACTATTCGAGGTACCATCAAATAGCCTGCATCTTTTGATCTAAGTAGGCGTGGCGGATCATATAAAACCAAAAGGTCGCTTAGATATTGTGGCGCGAGACCATTTAGTGCTTTATAGGTTAATAAAAGTATTTTATAGTTAATGCGAGATTTTACTGGGAGCCAATGCAGTATTGATAATATCGGTGTGATATGGTCATATCTTCTAGTTCTAGTTAGGACTCTAGCAGCTGCATTCTGGACTAACTGGAGCTTATTTATATTCCTACTGGAACATCCAGACAGTAAGGCATTACAGTAATCTAATCTAGAGGTGACGAATGCATGAACTAGTATTTCCGCATCATGTAGTGACAATATGTTTCTTATTTTAGAAATATTTCTGAGATGAAAGAAAGCTATCCTAGTAATATTATCTACATGAGCATCAAATGATAGGCTGGAGTCAATAATCACTCCAAGGTCTTTAACTGCTGTACATGATGAAACAGAAAGACCATCCAGAGTAACCATGTGATCAGAAAGATTACTTCTAGCTACATGTGGGCCTAATAAAAGTATTTCTGTTTTATCAGAATTAAGTAGAAGGAAGTTAGTTAACATCCAATGTCTAATGTCCTTTACACAATCCTCAACTTTACTAAGCTTCTGTCTGTCCTCTGGCTTCGCTGAAACATACAACTGTGTATCATCAGCATAACAGTGGAAGCTAATTCCATGTTTACGAATAATTTGACCTAGGGGTAGCATATATAAAGTAAAGAGCAGTGGGCCTAAAACAGAACCCTGTGGAACTCCAAAAGTAACAGTACATGTTGGCATTCATGGTTCCCTCAATGAACTGTAGCTCCCCAGTGCCGGCAGCACTCATGCAGCCCCAGACCATGACACTCCCACCACCATGCTTGACTGTAGGCAAGACACACTTGTCTTTGTACTCCTCACCTGGTTGTCACCACACACGCTTGACACCATCTGAACCAAATAAGTTTATCTTGGTCTCATCAGACCACAGGACATGGTTCCAGTAATCCATGTCCTTAGTCTGCTTGTCTTCAGCAAACTGTTTGCGGGCTTTCATGTGCATCATCTTTAGAAGAGGCTTCCTTCTGGGACGACAGCCATGCAGACCAATTTGATGCAGTGTGCGGCATATGGTCTGAGCACTGACAGGCTGACCCCCCACCCCTTCAACCTCTGCAGCAATGCTAGCAGCATTCATACATCTATTTCCCAAAGACAACCTCTGGATATGATGCTGAGCATGTGCACTCAACTTCTTTGGTCGACCATGGCAAGGCCTGTTCTGAGTGGAACCTGTCCTGTTAAACTGCTGTATGGTCTTGGCCACCGTGCTGCTGCTCAGTGTCAGGGTCTTGGCAATCTTCTTATAGCCTAGGCCATCTTTATGTAGAGCAACAATTCTTTTTTTCAGATCCTCAGAGAGTTCTTTGCCATGACGTGCCATGTTGAACTTCCAGTGACCAGTATGAGAGAGTGTGAGAGCGATGACACCAAATTTAACACACCTGCTCCCCATTCACACCTGAGACCTTGTAACACTAACAAGTCACATGACACCGGGGAGGGAAAATGGCTAATTGGGCCCAATTTGGACATTTTCACTTAGGGGTGAAAATGCTTTTGTTGCCAGCAGTTTAGACATTAACGGCTGCGTGTTGAGTTATTTTGAGGGGACAGCAAATTTACACTATTACACAAGCTGTACACTCACTACTTTACATTGTAGCAAAGTGTCATTTCTTCAGTGTTGTCACATGAAAAGATCTAATCAAATATTTACAAAAATATCAGGGGTGTACTCACTTTTGTGAGATACTATATATATATATATATATATATATATATATATATATATATATATATATATATATATATTTTCAGACAGTCTTTAAGAAAGCCTTTGACAAAAGAACACATTGAACTCATTTTCATGGCTGGATCAGGAAGCTGTCACAAAGGTTACGATGGACTTTAACAGGAAACATGGCAAGCACATCACACACAACACTGTTGCCAAACTTATTAACAAATTCAAAAAGATTAAAAGTGTTGCAGATCAACCGAGAAGTGATTGTCCACGGACATCCGCTGACGAAGGCACAACCGATGGCAAACACAGTCCTCTATGTATGGAGAATTCTGGGACACCCAGTAAATTACACTTGCTTAATTTCACTATGCTGTTTTATTAACTTCCAAATGGATTATTGCATAGGTGTCTAGGACACATTTCTAGCACACAGTATCCTTTGGATCTGATCTATTTAAATGAGAACATTTGACTAGCTTGTGTGACTGCAAATGGAGACTTAAGCATCTGGCCTGTATGATGATGGTTAAGGTTGCTGCATAATGTATTGTGGTGCTTTCACATGCTGAGAGCACAGATGGTCGATGTGGAGTTACTAAAAGAACTACTACAGTGTGGTAGTACATGGCGACGTTGTGGGTTTGAGTCATCCTCATGCAAGGACATTTTCTATGGGATCCTGTTGTTCAGCTCATCGTGGTATGCTCCCATAGTGTTCCAGCTAGCAGTCTAAAGGTTTCTACAGTATCTTGATGAACATTTTTAAAGGTTTTAAGGCTTTTAAAGGTATGTAGAACTTTCAGGACAGATGGTTTCCATTTTTAAAGGGTTTTCCAGTATGGTATTTAACCTTTGAGGGTAAATACTTCAGAGACAAAATATGTTTTAGTTACTATCGAAGAATGCTAAGGATGTGATTTAATGTAAATGTTATATCATGCCACTCCTGTCAAATACAATATATCTGGGTTTGCAAAGCACCCAGTGACCTAATGTCAAGTCATATAGATTACAAGCATGTTTTGTTCAGTCATGAACAGCACCAAATTGACCAGGATATTACCAGAAATTACTTGAATGACAGTGATACCTGTGAATGGAGGATGTAATTACTCCATCAGTCATTAGATTATAATTTTTTCAGTTTGAAGATTAAACATTGGTAGTACTCGTAGCAAACAGCCATCTTGTCAATATGTCAGTGTTAATATATATTTAGTCCTGAAGTTTAGGTTAAAGAGTGCACCTAATCTTACTCTCTTCACTGTTTACATTCCTTGGTTTTCTGTGTGAGTTCCCTGACAAACAGATCCTTCTTATCACCTTAGCATCTCTGTAACATTGAGCACCATATCAGTGGAGTCCTCCTTCATTCCACTGTTTCCTAAAAAAAATCTTCAGGAGAGGAGAATTTTCCTTCCAGCAAACCAGAAGGAGAAAAGAATCATACACCGGCTTCACTACTTGTAGTGGTGAAGTCCTCTTTTCTTTTTTAATTATTATAATGAAAATATGGTCAAAAATGAAAATAATTATGAAAAAAATGTTTTAAAAAAATTCTAGTAAAAGTGGCTTATGAAAGATTTTTACACTAATGTGAAATTTTGATTCAAATTTTGTTAAACAAATTATGATGAAACAATCTACATATAGTTTATAAACTGCAAATGTGAAACTAGAGAAAATCCTGGATTCTGTCATTGCTCCCCAACTGTTAACCGTCATATCAGCATTTACTTGTCATTATGATAATGCAGGAGCTGTGAAACAGAACACTGTAAAACCGGTTCATTTAACTAAAAGAATTTGAGGAAACTCATTACCTCAAAATTTTTAAGTTGATAAATCAGTAGTTTCCTATTGTTAGGAATTAGTTTCCTCAAATTTTTTGAGTTGAATGAACTATCCGGTTTTACAGTGCACAGTCTCCTTATTCCCACATTTTTTAATTGATGTGAGGCTCTGTAGATTTGCTGGGAACTTTATTTTCTCTCCAACCATTCTCTAGTACATTAACTGTTGTGTAAGGAAAACATAAGACTTTGAAGTTTGTTCCAGATTGCAACAATAAGCTATATTTTAGTAGCATAACTTATTTCTGGTGGAAAATGTAAAGAATCGACTGCATGAATCTACACTCTGGGCTCCAAAGAAACCAGCCCTAACCCCATTCTTCCTACTATTCTCAGTATTTTTATTATGACTGCTGCTGGTGGTTTTGGTTCCACAAAAGTTACAAATAATTCACTTTAAGACATTTGTGAACAGCAATTAATCCGATGTGGTTGCCAAGATGAAACCTTTTATTGATGTCTTTGAATGACATTTATAATTTTTATCTGGGCTGTTTATGTTGCTATCTAGCCTTTTTTTTATATTCTTCGTTTTGTCCACATGGATGACTTATAGTGCATTCTACAGCTTTTGAAACCAATGAATAGATGAATTTTTTAAATAGAGTAATATAGATTTTCTCAGGATAGTATGTGTAATAGTGTTAAACAGTGGCCTGCAGTCTGGGATAATGAAGTCTCTTCCTCATGATGTGTGTGGTGATGCGTGCTCTTCCGTCTCTTCTCCGCAGAGCTCTTTGGAGAGCTCTTTTGAAGCTGTGATTCAACATGAGCAGTTTGGTCAGTCTAGCACAGATCCTAGCCACACTTCTCCTCCACATTCCACTGACAGAGGTATGAAATTACTTCACATGCTTTGCTGTAGACTAAAATTTATATTGTGTATTCATTCTTACTTGCTTTGAAGACTTTTTTTTACATTCTGGTCTGCATTTTTAAATCAGAATAATATCAGTTATCTGTGCAAGCAAGCGTTTTATTCTGCATGTGTTTAGTCTGTTACTTGTTGCATTTGAGTCATTACTTTCTCAACACAATGTTTGTATAATATTAATATAATCTTTACTTGTATCTCAAATAGAGTGTTTGATGAGTACTTTTCAATGTATGCTAGCACATCATTGTGGATGTGAAGTCTGATAGTATGTCTTTAAGTCTATATATGGGCAATTTTAACAACCTTTTTCATCTCTTTTGTGGAACAGTACATGGAAATCTACAGTTTCATAGAGTTGTTGGGAATTTGCACGTCCTCTAGCTAATCTTCTCTCCGACCCAATAATGATCCTCACTTGCTCTAATTACTTTAGACTTTCTACGTGTTTGTTCACAAATGATCCTGACTGTGAATATGAGCCAAGTATTCAATGGCCATCACTGTGATCCCTTCATTTAGACTTGGTTTGTTGCACAAAGACAATTAGTAGTATGACATTGTTCAAACTACTTTCTGAATAATTCTCCCACTCAGTGGATGTCAGTGCTAGTAATGAGTCAAAGTGTGAAATGAGCTGGAAATGATCATGATGTTAATTTCTATTATAAATTGTTGGTGTCGTAGGTGTCAGACACTCTAAGCATGACCCATTCCAAAGGTAAAATAATTTTTTTGCTAATATGTCATGCCTTTAATACATATCATTAAGTAGTACTCTTACATCGCATAAAATCTTATAGTGGAGACATTTAAAGCTTTGTAATTGATCATGTAGTGATATTGTTTCATGATGTGTGGCATCGGAGTGTGTGTCGCCCGCTGGAGAGGTTGGTAGAAGTGGAGCAGGAGTATCCAGGGATTGTGGAGCACATCTTAAGTCCTCGCTGTGTGCCTCTTCATCGCTGCGCTGGCTGTTGTAATGATGAAGAATTACAGTGCACCCCTACCCTTACACGCAATGTCACAATACAGGTACACTTTTATTATGTTACATCTGTTAGACCAGCAGTCACTAACCCTGTTCCTACAGATCTACCTTCTTGAATACTTTAGCTCCAATCATAATCGTGCCCACCTGACCATCTGCTCATTGCCTTAATAAGTTCTTGATCAACTAAAACAGGTGTGTTAGGTTTTGGGTGGAGAGGAAACCTGCGGGGGGGGGGGGGGGGGGGGGCTCACAGTGGCCTAGTGGTTGACACACATGCCTTGCACCTCCCGGGTTTGGGGTTTGATTCCCACCTCTGCCCTGCATGACACTGTGTAGGATAAGCAGTACAGAAAATATATGGATGGATGGATGGGTAAAACTTGCAGGAAGGTAGATCTCAAGGAAGAGGGTTGGTGACCACTGTGTTAGACTATTCAGGAAAATGTAAACATACAGGCAGTGTGATTCTTGGTGCACATATCCAGTGATAGGCTCCCACCCATTTTATTTACATTTCAGTTTAAAGCATCCAAACAAAAGCTCATCAGTGCAGAAAAAACTATCAAGGATTATGCCAATTCATCATCTACAGTGGCCCTCTCATGCTACACAATATAGTTAATGCTATAGCTATCTATGTGTGTCTGAATGTGGATAAGCCACTATCGGCAAAACATGAGAACTTGGCCCCTGGTCCTACCTCGGGAAAATGTTCAATATTTCAAGTATAAGCTTGTATAAAATGAGTTGTCTCCTTTGCCTTCCTAGAAGGCATGAACTCACTCCATCTCATTTGAAAAAGCATGTACAGAGTTTTTTGTTTGTTTGTTTGTTTGTTTGTTGTTGTTGCTAATTTGTTAACGTTAAATATTTAACTAAGTTGGCCTATTTTCTCTGCTAATGCCAGGTTAGACACATATCAGTTCCAATAGCTGAACTGGCTGAGCAGCAAGTCAAGCTAATGGTAAATGTTGGTTATTACAGGATATTTTACTTCTTATTAAATCATTAGCCAACTACATAGCATTAGTCATGCCTATGAGAAACCTACAGAAATTGAATAATGGTTTTTTTTTGGCAAAACAGTGTAGTTGATTTTAAAAGCTTTAGATGCTAAATTTATTTTTACTTTCATTTGAGTAGATATTTTGGTCTCTGTGTGTGTGTGTGTGTGTGTGTGTGTGTGTGTGTGTGTGTGTGGACACTAGCTCCCTAGGTCCTCTGGAGCCCAAGGGTCCCTAATGTTTATGTCTTTCTGCCCATCCCTACAGATGAAACTCACTGGTTAGGACTGAATTCTGACCATTTTAACTTTTACTGAGCAGTAAAAATGGATGTGTGTATAACATGACGGATGGAAGGCATGCAATGTTCTTCCTTTGATTACATTATTTTAATCTATTCATAGATATAGTGATTGGCTAGAATCAGTGTTACATAAAACCATCAAACAGTAATATAAAGCCTCATAATGGATATAGTATACAGTACAGTGCTTGATATAGTGCTTCATCATGATATAGGAGAGTAAAGATTCACCATAAAGCTGCAAAAAATATTTTTTCTTTTTTTCAGAGCTAAAGTTTCATGCAATTAATAACTGCATTCAATATAGCATCCTCATTTCTTTCCAGCTGGTGAAAATATGCCCAGTGGCGTGGACCAAGCAGTATGTAGAGCTTTCATTTTTAGAGCACCACTCCTGTGAGTGCAGGTACGGAAATCAAACAGCATCTAAAAGTGCACAGGAGCTTTTCTTGAAAGCTGTGAATTTCTTCATTGACCTTATTCTCTTTATTACCATCTTAAAACACAATTATTTATTACTTAGACCCAAACAGAATCACAAAAGATGCCAGAGGTGAGTCTGTTTTGTCAGAAACTAGCCTATTTATGATATCTAATCTCAGTTATGACAGTGAAATAACGATGATTTTCTCTGCTACAACAGGCAGAGGCTAAGTAGGCCATACAGGGGAAGAAAAGGGAAAAAACGGAAAAAAGAGAACAGAAAACAGTAGCAGGTATGTTATGCCCTCTGCTGGTTATGACATGAGTTATTTCAGTTGCTAAAATCAGTTCATTCATTCATTCATTTGTTTTCAGTAACTGCTTTGCCATGGTCAGAGTTATGCAGGATCCAGAACCTATGCTGGAACCACTGGGACGGGAAAACACACTGGATGGGACGCCAGTCAATTGCAGGACACCTTTTACCATTTCCAGTCCACCTCCTGCCATGTGAATTTGAGATGGGAGAACTCTTTTTAAAGAAACCAATTAAGGCTTGGATCCTGCTAAAATAAATGTGCTCATATGTTTTATATTTCATGAACACAAAACATATATAGATCATCAGAACATAAAACAATGTTTTAGAATAGCTAATAAATGCTCTCTAATCCTGGTGTTTTCTCAACAATGTATTGATAAATAAATATTTGATATCTATTGTATACATGTCCACTGGCTGATGCTTTTCATCCAGCTGTTTGTCTGTTGTAGGTGTCAATCATTTCAGCTAAGAAAAACACATCCATTTACTTTTATTTTATCTATAAACACAAAGATATGAACCTTTTATGCATCTGTGATGAAAGCTATGATGAGTTCTCTCAAGGGAAGATCTTGCAGTCCACCGACAATAAGATATCCTGTGGGAAGCACAGAATGATAGAGTTGAAGCTCTGTAATCCCCCTCTGTTGTTACTTGCTTAATCCCTCTGCTGTGGTGAGTGCGGTCATGGAAATGACAAGGAGAAGTGACTTTGTGACAAGATGTGTGACCACTGAGATGACTGAATACTATTATGATAATCAGTACCTTATTTGCCTCGTTCATCTCCACAAGCATGTCTTGGTTTTCAGTATGTGCCTGTATGTCCTGCTATATATATCCTTGTACACAGAGAAAACATGACTAAAGCTAGCTATATTCAATTTATGTAATAAATATTAAATAAATCTAAGTTGTACCTGATTCTGATGGCACAAATGTGTTCTTGTAAAAGATTAATAAAATAATGGAGGTTTTTAGCATGTTCAGCCTACCCTATGTCCATTTCCTATCAAAGGTTAAATTACGATCATACTTTTTTACTGTTATGAAATGATATGAGCTATTAAATATCTTTTTTTTTTTTTACTCTTTTGAACAATGTCATGTGCTGATGATGGATTTTTCTTTACGAAATATTTAGCTAGGCTGGGACAGGTTGAGCATAGATAGAAAAAGTACTGTAGATGCCTCATTGGACTGAGCTGGAGTTGACAGGAGTAGAGTTGACAACCCATGTCCTAGTCCATGGGGCCCCATTCGTTTTTGAAGTGAGTGTGTTTGAACCGAGATCTGCTGATGGTGGTGCAAAAGGTGTTGGAGAGGCAAATGTTAGTTTGTCCAAATCAGTGCCGGTCAGAACTGATTCCATACAGAGGGACATAAGCATTCAAATGCAATAAATTAAATGCAAACTGACTACAGTATATACCATTTTCCAGAAAATCCAAAATGAAGGTGTCTATGAATTTTAATTTCCTGCCATATAGGTATCCATAACAACCAAAACCATGTATGAAAATCCCAATTTTGATTTCATAAGTTCTTTAATAATGTTTACATTAGTAACCAAAATGGCTCGATTATGCTATAGATCCTGAAGATTAAATTTGAGTCCCTTTCCCCTTACGCATTATACAAGATTACACCACAAACATACAAAGTTAGCCATTTGTTTTCATGAGTAATAAAAAGACAGCTTATAGATTATGAATAAAAAGTAAAATGGTTAAACCGGATTCCTGTGAGCTCTAAAAGCCGAGAGTAATCACATTTTTTTTCAAGTTGCAGTCGTACATAAATTATTTAAAAAATAATTTTTTAAAATTATTTTATACTGCCACAGACAGGCAGATCCACAACTTGTATAAACCACAAAAGGTGATAAATATTCACAGAAATTGTTTCAGATGCACAGACCACATGGACCTACGTATAGGCTGATTTGAATATTTGTATCCCATTTAAATACATTTAAATAGATTCACACAATCTTCTGTTGTATTTTTAAACCAACTCAATTAAGACACTAAGGTTTGCTATAATAAGAAGCAGGAGACATGGTTTCCTGAAAATTACCATTATAAAATTGTAGGCAAACAAAAGGCATCAAAAGAGACATGAAACATAACATACATCCTGAGTTATACACACAGTACAGTCTTCCAGAAGGCAGTACTGTTAACAGACATTTCAGAACAGTACTGGGGTTTCCTAGCCACAGTTTACATAAAAATATCTCTTATTAAGTAAGTAAATATTTCTATCAGGTATTGTGCACTTACGCATTACCACGCCTCAAACAGGATCGAAAGTTATGGGGTGCTTCCTCGTTTCCTTGCTCCTCCGTCCTCCAGCCCGTGACCTGGAAATCGATCATAGTCGGCCATCTTGAAGGACATATCAGTTCTCGGATTTCAGCAAAAGGAGGCGAGGAACGAGGAGTGAGGAAGCTTCCAGAGGAGCTAGGAGTGAGGATACACAGGTGTGTTTCTTGTTGAAAAACCTGACACACGTTCAAATTCCCTCCCTCCTTTACATCTGCCTTTACGATGGTGGGAACTCTAACCACTCATAAATGTAAGTATGCTGCATGAGATCATTGTAAATGTAGACTGTATTGATGTAATAACATATTTGACATAGCCATATACATTTTAGTGCATTTTTAAACATGGTTTGGACGTTTTATTTTAATGTAGTGGAGCTATTAACTATTTAAATTGAATGCTTTCATATGTTTTATGTTCAAAATTAATGCTCCTTGTATTTGACAATAGAGAATGAACTTTATATAGTCCTTGAGTTATTTCATTTTAAAGTAATGCATTTGTCATGCACAATATTATTTGTAGCTTATGCATGTAGGGTTAACCAAATATGCAAAATATTAAGATTCAGAACTGCACCACTGTAATGCAAAGTAATTTCCAACAGGGACTCCGACCTCCAACAACATAACAGCAGATTCCTGAAGCTTTTTAAAACAACTTTTTATTGAAAACAAACAAATTTTCAAACAAACTGGCAACAATCAAATCAAACATTAACAATAAACAGACATTAGACTTAACCATACAATGAGTGACAATAAGGAGACAAACAAACAAACAAACAAACAATAAATAAATAAATACGTAAATTAAAATAAATAAATACACAAAAAGTGCAGTGAGGTAGGCTAATCCAGCTGAGCACAGTCATTTTTAATGGACGTCGCTTTGAAGTGACGCTTGAGAGAGCGAGGATATTCCAGTCGACTTGCTGCGATTCCTCTCACCTCATTATAGACCCTTTTCACATGACGTCACGCAACTTCCGCTCTGACTCAAAGCAGTGTATGGTTACTTCTGCCGGCATAGTGGAACGCTATGGCGTTTACCCAGTCCTTTCTACATCTGTCAGAACTACATCTAGATGATGTACAGCGACTTGTAGACAAATTTTCATATACGACACATTCTAAACTTGATAAAGGATACAAAATCTTCATTGAGCAGTACCTGTTTGATTATGAAGGCAAGCATTTTTGCCCAGCTTACATTAGCAGAGGAGTTAGGATAACGGTAGTAGTTAGCTTTCTCTTCTGCAAATAGAAAGTCTTTAAGTCCTTATTCTTGATTAATTTACTGTAATACAGACCACAAACTCTTGTTGTAATCGTGTTTCCATATTACCGATGTTAGCTATAGATTGTGTATTGTTAGATAAAAATCAGTAACGTATTCATGGTTAATGTTGTGCCCGTTCACCTAAACATTGCATTGGAGTACAGTTTTGATTGTAGATGTGGATGTGGATGAGGTGACAGTGAGAGGGCGTTGTCACAGGTCCATGAGGAAAAATGAGGAGGCTCATCACCTTCAGGTTTTTCTGATTGTTGTGTTCTGCTGCAGTTGTGGATTATACATTAATATAAAAAGTAAACACTTGTTAGTAAACTTGTGGCATCACAGGCCGAGAGCGATGCATACTGTTCTTGTTGCTGCTAGCTAGCCTGCTTTCCCATCCAAGGCAGTTACACGTTAAAGAATGATAAACTGGAAATGATCATTAATGTTATCAAAAGAATCAAAATATAAGAACCCGTAAATACGTAAACATTATTATTCTAAACTTTACCTTTCGTGGTTTGTGTTGTTAGTTAGCACGTTCCTGCATTTTCACGAAGTATCCAACACCCATAAGGTAAAACGGAAGAACGTATACACTGCTTTGCGGGTAGGCGGAAGTTTTCTGACGTCATTGTGAAAAGGGACGATTGCATCGCATCCTAACGGGATGGAGATAAGATGCGAGGAAAGGAAAGGAGGAAAGGAAACGAGGATGCACAAATAAGAAATGAGAAGCACCCATGGACGTGATAGGTCGAATTCGTTGAGCTGTCACGTTTTTTAGCTGAACATCTGTGGCATTGACCAATAGGAAAGCAGGACGAGATGTAATGGGCGGGGAAAGCTAGTGACGTGGGCGCATGTAGCGTTATGGTCAGAGACGCCCCTCCCTACAAAAATAAATAAATAAAAATTTATAGACTAGTCAAAATATCAGTTCCAGATATCTATTCTGCATAATTGACTCGTCATAATTGACATTAAAGCTATCTACAACATAATTATGACTAGTCATAATATACACTGAAGATATCTACAATGCTATTTTGACTAGTCATATACTTCCATTGGAAAATATTTTCTGGTATCTACAAATGAGTTATGACTAGTAGAAATTGTAATTAAAGATAACCATCATTCATTTTGTACTATGTATAATTCTAATTATAGATATCTCTAATTGTATTCTCACTAATACAAAATGTAATTCGAGATATCTGTATTTGGTTTTTGAATAGTCATAATTCAAATTTAAGATATCTTAAATTCCTCATCATTAAAGATAACCAAAAATACATTTTAGAGATCTGAAATTAATATATAACTAGTAAAAATGCAATTGTAGATATCTTGAATTTTATTTATGTCTAGTCCAAACTTAATTATATATATCTTTAATTTAAGTTTATTATTAGTCGAATCTTATTTAAAGACATCTATAATGTAATTATAGATATCTCAAATGGCTAGGGCAATCTTTATTTATAGAGATCTGCAAATGTCATTCTGACTGGGACAAATCTCAATAGACATATCTTGAATTAACATTCTGACTAATTACTTTATAGATATCGAATAGATATTTTTATATATGTTTATAATTACTTTATAGATATCTAAGTTGTGTATTCAAATCACCTAGTTGCTTAGCCTGTCTCTCTTTTTCTAAACAATCAATTAGTGCAGTTTGGACAAAAATTAAGGCAAATTCAAACATATACACCCAATTAAATATGCCTATTAATCTGAGAAAAGAATGGCAGTGCATCAAACTATGGGCCTACATAATGTTATTAAATCAGGATAGAATAAAGCTTGAAGAAATACTAATCTACAAGTTCTTTGAATAGAGAAAACGCCATTGAAAAGTGCCAAACACGTCAAGTTCATCAACCCATAAAAAATTCATTTGTATGTTTACAGTCCACATTTTGTATCACTCCAGTATATTCTTATGCGCATTAAAAATATCAGAGAAACAGCGACTCCAAGAGGCCAAAAGGTTTTTAACAGCAGCAGCCATGATTTCCACATCCCACTCACTTCATTACAAAGCAAATTGTACTTGCACAAAACTCAATTCAGATCAGAGAGAAATTAAGTCATTTATAACCCTGTCTTTATGATGGAGTTTGTTCTTCACTCCCTGTGTAGTGTGCTTCTCTAATGCCATTTAAAACCAAAATAAAGAAGCTTCCTAAAAGATTATTTAAAACTATTAAATACACCTATACCACGGTGCTGCTGAATGCTCGAGTCTGATTAGTCAGAAGATTTTGATTTTCTATAACAGCAGGTATGACAGTTATAGAAAGGCAAATCACAGGTTTATATTCATTATCTTACTGTAATATGTTATCATTACATTATAATAACTTACACATGACGTATGATGGACGTTTCACATCAAAAGGTTTTTAAAAATGTGTGTAATAGCTGACATGGTGAGACTTGCTAAAATTCAGAAACACCCATCATTTTCCTTATTTTACAGAGGTGAGATTTCAGTAAATGTTGCTTATTCCAGATGTTCTTCTAAGCATACAGGAAAGTGATAGAGTTCAGTGTTAGTCTCAATGTTCCTTAGTTCTAATCCACTGATGATGTAAATATGAGCTCATATCTGAAAACATCATTTTGACTAGTCAAACCTGAATGAGAGATATCTCTAATTACCTTTGTGTCTGTATTACGATATCTATGTCAGATCTCTTAAATGGAATTTTGACTAGTCAAAATGTATTTACAGATATCTCCAATCAGATTTCTGACTAGTCGAATTATAATTAAAGATATCTCTAATGATCATTCTGACTAGTCAAATCACAATTAAAAATATCTCTAATGATCATTCTGACTAGTCAAATCATAATTAAAGATATCTCTAATGATCATTCTGACTAGTCAAATCATAATTAAAGATATCGCTAATGATCATTCTGAATAGTCAAATCATAATTAAAGATATCTGTAATGATCATTCTGACTAGTTAAATCATAATTAAAGATATCTGTAATGATCATTCTGAATAGTCAAATCATAATTAAAGATATCTCTAATGATCATTCTGACTAGTCAAATCATAATTACAATTCGAAGTACAATTGTACCTATCTAAAATATAATTATGGATAGTCAAGCCAAAATTTTATATGCTAATTCCGCTTGCCATATGTGCAGAGCTGTGTGTGTATGCATGTATGTATGTGTGTGTGTGTGTGTGTGTGTGTGTGTGTGTATGCATGTGTATGTATGCATGTGTATGTGTATGTATGCATGTGTGTGTGTATGTATGCATGTGTGTGTGTGTGTTTGTGTGTCCGGGGAGCAACGGCCCTACGTAGGCGGCTGTTGTCTCGTGTACAGTACCGTGGACTGTTGCTGAGGTGTGTAGTAGCAACACGGGCGAGACGACACACACTCCGGGGAGCAACGGCCCTAGGTAGGCGGCTGTTGTCTCGTGTACAGTACCGTGGACTGTTGCTGAGGTGTGTAGTAGCAACACGGGCGAGACTACACACACACACACACACACACACACACACACCGCAAGGTAGGCTTGGCTACACAGACCTTCTCCCTTTTGGTACATTTTAGACATTGTGTCACCTGTTTATTCTTTGTTACTCTATAGTTATGTTCTGATCTGAACACAGCCGCAGAGCTCTCTAATCTAATCTAATCTAATCTAATCTAATCTAATCTACAGAATGCTAGTTTGGAAACCTGTTAGCTCGCTAGCCGACTGTTGTAAATAGCATTGCTAGCTTGCTAACGGTAGGCTACCATATAACGTAACCCGCCTGATAATATTTACATATGAGTATATAAGTGAGAAATATATTAAGTGAATGTAATCAATGTACGTTTTTTTTCTCTCCACTGTTACACGATGATCTAAAAACGTAGACAGCTAAATGTCAAACTAGCTCCAGAGCTAGCTGCTAAGCTGTAGCTAGCTAACTTGAGTAATCCCTTTATCTGAACAGAGCCCATTGCCCCCGTGTGATTAAGGTTATTTTAACATTTTACTCAACAACCCCGACTCTCTCCTCCTTTTATTTACTACTTTTTAAGCTCGGTAACAGGAACGGAGAGTTGTTGTAACAAAACCCAAGTGTTATTTCCTAATAAATAACTAAAGGTGGAGGAAAATCGTGTGAAATAAGAAATCAAATACCAAAGGAATTATCTGAATCTTAGACTTTTCTACAGAGGTGAAATGAATGCAGCAGGTCAGTCATTGTCCAATATAACTGTCATCATACTGTTGGTTGTTATAGATTACACAGTTCTTCTTGTTCTTCAACATTTAATGGTGTAAATTATGGATGAAATATGCTGGGATACAAGCTACTAATGTGTTCAGCATTGTACATGAATGTGCCGGTGTTACTGACTACCTTGTCCTTGTAGCTTTCTAATACACCTGATATCATTTTCAGTGATGAAAGCTTGCAATATTCTTTCTACTACTGCTTTAGTCTAATCTGGTCATAAAGATTGCAGTATGTGCTACAATTGTTACAAAGTCTCGTAATCCTTGCGTTACAAAATAAAAGTATTTAATTATTTGTTATAGCCGTATGATGCTTTTTAACAAACTTGAGAATAAAAATAAAGTGCTTTCCTTATCAGGAAAAGTTTTGATGATTTGTAATAGTTACTGTGTGACTTTTCTCAGCCCTTTTTGTGGCCGTGTGAGCGCGGTGTGAGCAGATCAGAGGTGAAGTCAGTATGAGCATGAAGATGAACGATGACGGACTTGTAGCGACTATGGCCAAATCTAAAGCAAAGAGAACAGAGAAGTCCAAACCTGATTCGGAAAGGGATTCTGGCTTCTCAGGTTTGTGTTATAAAAAATAGTGTCTTTCTGGTGTCAGAGTATGAATATATTTCTGTTTCTTGGGTGTGTGTGTGTGCGTGTGCATGTGGGGGCTTTTTTGTTTTGTTTTGAAAATTTCCCCCTTTTTTTTTGTAGATGCTAGTTCTGAGTATCTGAGTGTAGTTGACCAAGCAGACACAGATGATGCAGCACGAGCGATGTTGCAAGCGGTGTCGGGTTCCAGGTCCCAGACTTCTCAGCTGGCTGTCATTGGAGGATCTTTCCAAAGTCTGTCACCCATGATCATCATGAATAATGTGCTTCTCAAACAGGTAAAATCAACATTTGCAAGGAACACGGTCCCTCAACCACCTTGAAAAATGTTTTATTTGAAGTAAGTATGGAATTCGGATAAACGATACGATTTATTTGAAGTACGTATGGAATTAGGATAAATAAGATGTGCACTTTTGAAGAAAAAATAAATAAAATGAAAAGGAAAACAAATCAAGGAAACGCTGCAATATTCACAGGAGCTTTTTTCTAAATTACCGCAGATTTGGGCCAAGACACGTCATGTGATGTCATCACAACGCACATTCAGCCAAAACCCGCTTTGATTCACATAACATAAGTACAGCTAAAAGGTCTCATTTACCAACAAGCATCACTCTGAAAGACCGTGCGGTTATTTTGTGCAGTTGCAATTTCGCCAGTTTGTGTAGTTTTCAGCAAAAAAAAGCACAAAAAACTCTGCAAATTGCGTCGTAAATTTTGAAAAAAAAAGCTGCAGCAAAATCAAGCATTTTTTGGTGCTTAATAATTCACACAAACATTTAACATATGCAAGATTATAGTCTATATAAAAGCTAATTTTATGTGTGATTATGTTATGAGAAACGTCAAATCACCCAGATGTGTAGCTCTAGTGGGCTTGGCCACTAAAATTGATGTGTCAAGAGAAATTATGCTGCATGTGTGTCTGTCACCAGACAGCAAATTGCAGGCCTACATTCACTCAGATAACTTATTTAGTTTCTTGATATCCAGCTCTGGATCATCCATCATGCTTTGATCTCATTGGTTTTTGTTTGTATGAATGTATTGACAGCCTGGTGATAATCCTCCCTCTGCAAAGCCTTGGGGCTTCAGTCCAGCTGTTGAGGTTGTACAGCAACCCCAAGTAGTCTTCCTCCAACCGGTAATCTCGCAGAGAACTGCTTCAGAGCCAAAAGGACCACCCAGTAAGCGTCGTAAGCATAAGAAGTACCTTCCCATCCTGAAATCCTATCCCAAAATAGCCCCTCACCCGGGGGACAGCCCACGTAGTAGCTGCACTAGTAGCAGCAGCTCCAAGGTCACTGCATCAGTGAAGAGTTCCAGTTCGTCTTCCAGCTGTTGGGATGCTCCTGATGGAGACAAGCAGCAAGCTGTACAAACCAGTTCCTCTTCCGTCTCCTTCACGCCGAACCACATTACACCAACCAGGCATCATCCAGCATCACCTCAGCCCCATACTCCACTTACTGATTCTAACACTGCCAGTTGTCCTGGTGTGGAAAAGCCCACTGCTGGAAGGCTGGAGCCCACGACAGAACCCACAGAAATGCACGCCAAGACATTACAGACCCAACCACAGGCTGACATTAAAGATGGCATCTGCCAGAACAGTGACTCTGACAGCAATGACAAGAGGAAGCGTTTCTGCAACACCTACAATATTCTAAGTAAATCCGGCCTGCTGGACATCACACTGCGCACTAAAGAGCTGATACGACAGAACCGGCGCACACAGGTTGAGCTGGACCAACTCCGTGAGCACACAAACCTCTTTATGGAGGCCCTACAGACAGGAGACTTGTGTATCTGGAGCAAATTACAGATGAGTATGCTGGAAGAAAGTGAGAAGGAGAAGACTGTGAATACTGGGTCAGAGACACAAATGGATCATTTGAAGTAGGACACTTGAACTTTTTGAAACAGGTTGTGTAAATTTTACCAGTCTTGAGCATTCGTTTCATTATGGTGGAATGTTTCTAAGTTTGAGAACTTCCAACGCCTGAAATATTGTGGATAAAGAAAAACAATATATGTTAAGCTGTTCGTAGTGGTGAGCTCTGTGGTACCTTTGCTCCAGGCAAACGGAAGAACAGGTACAGCAGGGCGCTCATGGCTCCAAGGTCCCTGGTTCAGTCCCGAGTTCTGGTTACTGTTTGTGTAGAGTTTCACACTATTCTGTCCGTGTCTGTGAGAGTTTCCTCCGAGTTCTCCAGTTTCTTTCCACCTCCAAAAACATGCCGATAGGTGGATTGGCTAATTGAAATGACCCCTAAATGTGAATTATGTGCAATTCGATGACATCCTATCCAGGGGGTATTCCTGCCTCACTCCAGGTGTTCGTAGGGTAGGCTCTGGAGCCACCGTGACCATGATAGAGCCGTTACTGTAGATAAATGAGAACTTTGATTCAATAATGAAATTCAGTTTGATAGAACCACGACCACATAAGATGAATGGATATGTCTGACCTTGGTAAAGGCCGTACAAATGAAAGATGATCTTCATAAATCTGATCTGCAGTCAGTTTTCGAAGCATTTATGACAGCTTTAATTTTTTGCCTCAGTAATATAGCTAGATTGTGAAGTTACCATAGTATTAGCAACATTGTGAATATGCGTACGGACTGCTGAATAGCATGATTTAAAACAGAACTAACCGTCAATATGAAAACAAGGATACGGATAAAAAAACATTCACATTATCAGCAGACAAAGCAGGCTGGTGCGTTAATGCTTTATAGAGGCATGTGACAGAATAACCTTAGCGATAGTACAAAAAGGTATTTAGTAATCCTACTTTTGTAGTCGTATGGCACCACAATGTTTAGAAGATCTGCTCAGTGCTGAAATGATTCTGTGCCTGTAGGATGGACTCTTCAGATGTAACTTTTGCAGCACTTCTCTGCTGTGCTTCTTTTACCTATGTTACCTATGTACTAAGATTTAGTAGCATTACTCGTTTTATAAATACCCAGGAGGAGCAGTTATGTATCAGAGACATGCATTGTTAATCAGCCAAACCGAAGATCTCACAAATTGGTATCATTATTGCTTTTCATTGGTTTGATCAGATCACTTTCCTCAAGTATCTTTTAAATAACTAAGGCAGGTATGAGAGCCTGTTAGCTGAATCCTAAATTGTAAAACCAGTTGCCTTAACCTTTCCACTGGTAAATACGGTTGCCAGCACGTCTCGTCTAATGTCCACGAATGGCGTTTTGGTTGATTGGCCACTTGCAATAAGTGTATTGTGTGATAATACAGTCAAAATGTTCTTTTAATATTAACATACAATTTGGTGTCCCAAACAGTTTCCCCTAAAATGTTCATGAATTGTTTTGTAACCGAGGCATTAACCAGAATGTCTCTGTGGCTTATTTTGAAAACCTCTTAAGCAACTGGTGTTACATGGATGTGAATTGTTTTGAGAACTTAATGTCTGTCACACATGAAAGAACATGTTCAAAACATAGCTTCTCTAACATATTTCTCTCCTACAGTTATGAAGCTCTTGCACTGATTTACACTAATATACAGAAAGATGCTTAAACCAGTAAACCGATGAGTTGCCCCTATATGGAAGACTTTATTTTATTTTATTATTATTTTTTATTATTATTATTTTTAATTCAGTTCGCAGGAGTCTTGTACTGAAATGTATTAATTTGATAGAATGTTTTGTTGGATTTAGTCTCAGCATCATTATAAAAAAGATCTAAGTCTGAAATCTATTCAAATGTTTGGAAAATATAAGATGATTTCTGTGAATCACAGTACAGGTGTTAGCATGTAACCTATATACCGACAGTCTTTTGGCCTTTTTTATAGTCACGCAAAATTGTAGGAAAGAATTTCACAGCCAGGTGGATATTATCCAGGCAGTTGTCACTGTATAAGTAGCTTGCTCCTAGACTGTCCGTTTGGATCTATAGATCTTGTTATAATTCAATCTCTAAGATTAGGCTGTGCATAAACACTGGAATGCAATTGTTATGCTATCTGCCTTGTTTTTATTCCAATTGTATAATGGAAGTGTACTGGCAGATATTTTTTTTTCATAGAAAAATGATTGTTTGGAACTAGTAAGGACTAACAGCAGCGATCTTGGCCTTTTTGAAACTTCACTGGAGTTAATGTTGCGCCTCTGTCAGGCCAATCTTTGTTGGCAAAAAAAACGAAATGTCAGAAGTGATACTCAAGATTTTGTTTTGAGGCAGCTAAAAGTTGACCACTAGTTTGTAACTGTGACGTTTTCTTTTCGAATATTTTCGAAATTAAAAAAAATTCTAGTCTGTGAATTTCACATTAACTGTAGCAGCATACTCCTGCCTTTAAGTATGGTATTTAGCATTGCTTTCAGACAAAGGTCATGTAAAAGTACATCTCATTGTCACTCTGTTCTGTGAGTTTTGTGTTACTGTTACTGTTCTTGTGGCTCTTGCTTTGATCTTTAGATTTAGCTACTATATCTTATTTACTCATCTTCCTTTTTAAAGCCTGTCAGCTTCAAATGCTGCATCAATATCTTTTTATTTTTGCACATCAGCTGTGCCTCTTAACCTTAAACCATGGAAGTTTCCATAGTGAATGTATGTTTCTGTTATTAACGTTGTTACCGTGTTCTTGGGAGACATAACTGTCCTAATCAGTGAGTCATGGCTAGATCTCGAAGACAGAACACGTGATTGATTTTAGGAGAGTGCGTAACAAACACTAGAGCACTGTTTTCTGCTTGTAAAAACAAAATGCCTCCTTTTTGAATAATCATACACATATAATTCATTTTGTATACCTATCTTGCACATATATGCAATTTTTAAAATGGTTATCATTGCTGTTCTTTTAAAGTATTTACAAATATGTGCAAACTGCAAAATTATTATATATGGACAGCTGCATTTTCTTTTTTTCCAGTTATTTTCATTCTTTGTTTTGTTGTTGTTGTTTGTTTGTTTTTAAACAATTGACTGTATAGTTGAGGACATTCCATATTTGATGTAAGACCAATAGACATTTTGACATTTTTATAGTCTTCCATTATAGTATCTGGGAAAGTACAATCCAATTATTTGGCACTCATACAGTTCTATCTGAAAGTATCTGACAAGGCCAATTCTTTTTTTTCTTTTTTCTTTTTATGCTATTCAAGGAAGTCATTTTTAGATTGAGATCAAAAGATGAATTTGAAACTGTGAAAAGAGGGAAAAACAATCAGAGCAACTGCACACAAGCATTGGATATAGCCAGTAGAACTGACAAAGAAATAAACCACTGGTGTACTAACAACCAGACATCAAACCAGTTGGCCAAGGAAAACAACAGCAGTTGATGACAGAAACATTGTGAGAGCTATGAAGAAAAACCCAAAAACAATAGTTTGTGATGTCACCAACAACCTTTACAGGGCAGGGGTGAAGGTATCACAATTCGCCATTCGAAAGAAGAATTTGAGAGCAGAAATATAGAGGCCATACCACAAGATGCAGACCACTCATCAGCAAATACAGAGACGAGCCACAAAAGTTCTGGAACCAAGATGAACCTCTACCAAAGTGATGGAAAGGCCAAAGTGTGGAGTAAGAAAGGATCTGTTCATGATCCAAAACATACAAGCTCATCTGTAAAACATGGTGGAGGTAGTGTCGTGGCTTGGGCTTGCATGGCTGCTTCTGGAACAGGCTCACTAATCTTTATTGATGATGTAAGCAGAAATAATTCAGAAGTGTACAGGAACATTCTGTCTGCCAATTTACAGAGAAATGCATCCAAATTAATTGGGAGGAACTTTATCATGCAGCAAGACAAAGACTCAGAACACACTGTCAATACAACAAAGGTCTTTATCAGGAGGAAAAGGTGGAAGGTTTTAGACTGGCCGAGTCAATCACCAGACCTTAACCCAGTTGAGCAGTATTTCACCTCCTGAACAGGAGACTGAAGAGAGAACTCCTCCTGGGAAGCTGCAGTACAAGCCTGGAAAATCATCACAAAAGAAAAATGCAACAATTTTTGATTTCAGACCCAAATGTCTTCAGTGTATAGCAAAAACAAAAGAATTGGCCTTGCCATTCCAATACTTTTGGAGGCGTCTGTATACTAGTAGAAGAGACAGATCCCTCAAAAACGTGCAAATTTATATTTTCTAAATAATAGTAGTGTGTGAGAGAGGACCTTAGTGAAAATGTAGTGCTAATGCATCAGTAATTTTTTGTGCACTTGTACAAGATTATTTAAAACAAGATTTTAGTGAAATAATGTTATTTGCCATGAAAAAAAAGCCCCATAGTAATTTAAAAACATTACACAAACAATATTCTAGTTAAATATTTAATATATATTGGAGGTGCTGGTATGACTATGGTACTTGGGACCTAATAACTGACTGCATGTAGATTGTGAAGTTTTTTTGGTTATTCTGCTGACTAGTTCATCACTTGGACTTCCTTCATTTTCTGACATGTACCGGCTGATCATCTTGATGCTATACAGAATGAACCCGCAACATCAGAAAATCCCCCTAGCAAAAGCTAGCAGTTATATTACCCTGTGGTTCCTGGTGGACCTTGATGATAGTGCCAACAATGACCCAAGCCTGATAGTGATATTGCATAGCAATGATATGAGAAGGTGCAACGTAATGTAATATAAATAAATATGTGTACTTCAGATGTAACAGAATACAAACACTGAGCATCTAAATAAAACCATATTTCTACCATACAGTATTTTTATTTACAGTATCACGCAACATAAATATTCTATTTAAATGTGGAGCTCACAGACTGTGAGCTGTACACAGGGCAGCATATATCTGCTGGGCTGTCCAAAAGAATCATCATTTGATTAATTTAAATATTAACATTCATTGCACATGTTTTTCAGCATTCATAAATGATCCCCATAAATTTTAAAACAAAGTGTTCTTGGAAAATCATGTGCATGCAAGTATATTTAAAAATATATTTTTAGGTAGCTGCTGTTATTAACTGTAAGTAACAGTTTCTTGATTTGGAAAGGCATTGTTGCTTTGAAACAATTAGCTTGCTTACTCGATTACATCAGGTGGAAGATAGAATGTTTCACGGGGTGTCTTGTTCAGTAAAGTTATGTTCTGCAAATTGCTATTTCCAGCAAAAAATAAATAAATTTAAGCAAATGTAAAGGCACAAAATAATTATTACAACATGAAATACCTCTAAGGCAAAAAAAAACAAAAAACAAAACAAAAAAAAAACAAGTAAACAAGACAACAGGTTTTACTTCAACTAAATTCACCAATAGTAAAAACATGAAATCATCATCATTATTAAATTGTTTACTATAAATTAGCCTATATGACTTTTTTATTTTTAATTTGCAAATATTCTTGTTTATATACAGGGCTGGATATATGGGGATGCTGTACCCCCAATTATTAAAATAAAAATGCAAAAAGTATCACCTTGTAAAACCATTCCATCTCCTTTGAGTTAATTGTAGTAGATATGGGGCCTATCCCAGGAACAGTGGAACCTGGAGGAGTTCCTTCTTCTCCAAGACTTCATAGCACCCATTGGCTAGGGTGAGTAGTTTGGTGCTTTTGGTCTGGCCACACAACATTATAACTTCTTGCTGGAGTGTGCACCATTTTCTTTCATTGCAATCTTTGGCTTATCTCAGGAATTTCTGCAACAAGCTGTAATATGGGAGCATTAGTCATAAATGTCATGAAAGGAGCCTGTGTTGCACATACAATGCACAGATCCATCTACAAACACCAAATACAATCACCCTTTTTATCCTCAGATAGAAAGTGCAGGTACGTAGTGGAGCAAGTTCTATACACCACTGGCACAGAAGTAGGGGTGACTAAATGTTCAGGGCCATCATACTTCTTACAAAATCATTCTCATTTAACATACACCATGTCCACCACAGAACGCCTCGAGAGGGTGCTTAAAACATAAAGCAGCTTCTCTCTCGTTGCTGAGACGTAACGAGAAAATGAGACTCATGAAGAGTTTCACTTCAAACTTTTAAACACACTTGTAGTATTTCCGTAAGTGGACCTGAGTGGCTGAGATGTAAAGGTGCATCATATGGGAGCCTCATAGGTCGTTCGTGAGAACTTTTAAATACACTTGCAGAATTTCTGTAAGTGGACCTGAGGGGCTGAGATGTAAAGGTGTACCATATGGGAGCCTCACAGGTCGTTCGTGCAAATTTCATGAGAAGAGAACAGTGCAGCTTTAATAGGTGTGGCCCATAGATACAAGCTCTGAATTGAGCCATACAGAACCACACCAGTCTATCATTCAGCTTTAAGAGACCTGTTTTACGATTCTCATACTCTGAGGCATGATACTGAAAGTAAAGTGTCTGTTTAAAACTGCTGAATTTTTATTATTTTATTTATTTATTTTGCTAACACCGACATACAAGCAGCTGTGCATTTTCTGGAGCTGAATCTCAATGGTCTTTCTGCAATGTTCATGGAACCTTCAGCTCCATTATGGTATATGCTATGTATCCCATCCTCTAAACTCTGACAACATCCCCATTGCTGTCCGACCGAATTCCCCTGGTAGTGCAGCTCAGTCTCACTCTCCAACTCTGACCCCACAATTCTGCAAGACCTCCAGCAGCCAGAGAGCACCTCATTATATTCTACTCAACCTTGCCAATGGTCTCATTAAATAGACCACAAACAATATATAAAGGGGATTTGGTCCTGTTAGGAGATGGCAGATTTTACATGGATCTTAACGAAGAAATGTAAGATCAAGCTACATAGCGATTAGAAATCATTGCTATAAAAAATAAATAACTAAAATACTCTAAAAAAAAAAAACCTGTAAATAAAAAAAAAAACTTGCAAACCCAGAAAGAAAAAAAAAGACTAAATAAAGAACAAGTAAAAAAAAAACTGTGGCAGACATTACACTAGCCTACTACTAAGGACTTTTGTGCTTGTAGATACAATTCCAGTTTGAGACATGAATCAGTGCCAGTGTGTTTAACCAGTCAGGAGTCTGCACTGGTTGTGTCTCCACTTGTATGTCCTCGGCTCGTATAGTACCTGGGTAAGAAGTGTAACCAAACTTCCTGAGTTTGTATGCATGGATCCACACTATATCAACCAAAACGGTTCACATGTGAGTCGATTCTCAAGGTTCACTTAAAAAGCCGACTCATTACTATTCACACCGCAACCCGGAAGTACATGTTGCTACCGCTTTTTGTTTGAGATGTTGTGTTCTGGTTTAACATGACGGATGGAGGTATGGTTTCTATAAATGTTTATTAATTTATTTTTATCAAGATGCAAGGGATTGTTTATGAATAATCTGGATTTAAAAATAATAGAACTGGTAATAACACTAAACAATGTGGGGGGGGGGATCTAACCTAGCTAGCAGGTAGCTAGTTAGCTCCTTACAATGTAGAAAACGCCGACAAAAGTTTAGCTAGCTAGCTGCGGGTTTTCCTGAGTTTGTGGTAATGTTTAACACTGTCTGACTAATACACTTTAGTTCATTCTAGTTATTTGGTCGCTACTAATAAATGAAAGTGGGTGTAAAACCTGACAGTTACTTTAAGCTAACCGGATACATGTTTTGTGTCTCAAAGTGTCAGAGGCCGGAGGAAGAAAGCTGTGTGAACCATTTCCTCCTTCACTTTGTTGTTGTTGTTGTTGTTGTTGTTGTCGCTGTCGTCGTCGTCGTCGTCGTTTCCTAAATAAACTGTGAAACACAACTTTAATATCAGGATTGTCTGGTTCACAATTAACAATTGCAAACACTAAAAATTCCCAGTTTTATTGTGTTTTTCTTTCCAAACACGATTTACCACACCAGTGAACTGTGTTAATTATTATTAACGGCTATTGGAATTCTCATCGTTTTGTTTTTACTTTCTCACTTTTAGCCTTTTGGACGACTGACCAAAAACTCTTTGATAGCAGTGATGTGATGTGATGTGATGTGATGTGATGAGCATAATCTGCTATTTCTGATCCAGTCGTCCACGTGTCCACTTTAGCGGGTAAGTTTGCATAAGTCGATATAAACTGTGACTCCATATCCGACTGGATTTGGTTATAATTGCTGTGTTCCTCACTACAGAACAAACAAGACTGAATCCATGCTTTCTGATGAGCTTGATTCCAAACCTGAGGTACTGAAACACAACAGTCCAGGTTTTTATTTTGTCAAAGTTTAAACTGACATTTCTATGATATTTGAAAGCCACTCTTTCTGACGTAACAATGTTATCATCTTTGCAAAGCTGCTGGTTGAGTTTGTGCAGAACGCCTCCATACCCTTGGGTCAGGGATTGGAGGAATCGGATTCGAAAACACAGCGTCTACCTCTCCTTTCCTCTTCAGATAATTCCATATGCAGCCAGCTAGACCTTCCAGGTATGCAGTGGTAGATGTTTTATATTGTTTAAGAGAGGTCGTCACGAGTATCTTCTCTAGTTATATTAATGTCTGAATGTTATGTATGTGCCACTTGTTTGCGTAGTTAGTTTTCTTTTATATATTACTTCTGTGTGCCCTAAAGTGCTCTTACCATAATGTATCATACAGTACCATAATGAAACCATGTCTCTTGATTGTGTACGTCTAGAGAGTGCTCTTAGCCATGCAGCATCCCCATCGCTGTCAGAGTTTGGACCAGAGCAAAGCCCCCTGGTAGTGCAGCTCCAGTCTCACTCTCCAACACCAACCCCAACTGCAATACTGCAAGACCTCCAGCAACCAGACAGCACCTCATATGTTTTACTCAACCTTGCCAAAGGTGTCATTAAATGTTATCTGGGTTTGAATTTGTGTATAGTTTTCACAGTTTGTCTTTGTAAATAATAATTTGGGTCACTCTGATATTCGACAGTCACTTACGGCTGAGGTTTCTTGGTCCTTGGAGAGCAGTATTTTCATGAGAGAGCAGGATTTGGGGCTCAGGCAAGCGTCAATGGGGATTTCTGTCTGTGAACTACGATGTAGTGTGCATGCCGCTATAACACCAAACATCTGATTGCAAGCGATTTGGAGATTTTGGAAGTCTTGTAGCGTGCACTCGACCTTAAAGCTGCTGGACATAAGATTTGGGAGCTTCACCCTGTCTGGTAGAATGCTACCTGTGTAAAAACATTCATTATGAGTGTTGTGCTATGTCCTTCTCCACTCTGCAAATTAATCAGTTAGTTGTAATAACATTGAGAGAATTCAGTGCTGCACCCTAAACCACTATTCTATGCACTAATTAATATCAATAATAGCAATGAGGTCATTAATATACAGACATACTGTTTAGTTCAGTACTATACGGTTTGGTACGTGGCCCTCACCGGAGGATCTAATTATTAGCTGCCGTTTTTGTCGTCTTCTCTGTATTATGAAGTGTTAAGAGTAAGAATTAGAGTTATGAAAATGACGTTCCTCCTCTCTGTCTTCACCTGCTTTGTGTGAAGGGCTGGCAGCCTCGACAGAGCCCCTGGTGTTCGTGCAGGATGATGTGGACGAGGCCGAAGAGGAAATTTCAGCAGGGGAGTGTACAGACGGAAGTGCCCCATGGTACCTGAGGGTGCAAGAGCTTGCCCACGACAGCTTGATTGCTGCCACTCGGGCCGAGCTGGCAAAGGAAGCCAGGGCTAGTAGCAACAGTAATGTCCTCTTTCTTCAGACAGTTCATCGCAGTCTTTTAGTTCTGAGTCACAATGATCTTTTTTTGTTTTGCATTGAATTTTCATGGTAGTACTGTCCTGCAATATAGTTCATTCACATATGACAATTCATAATAAACCCTTTGTCCAGGTGACCATATTCTTAGCTGCCAGTCAGAGGGGCCAAAAAAGGAGACACCGCCACGAAACAGTCGTGCGTCTGCAGAGAAGATTCTCAGGTGTCCTTATGAGAACTGCCAACGGACTTTTACCTACCCTGCTCATCTGAAATACCACCTGAAAACACACAGGTAGAAAAAGGAAGGTGTTTTAGGAACTGAAAGCTGCCCAAAATTAAATTGAAACACTTTTCCCTTTATTGCAATTAAAGACAAGTCTGGTGTACAAGGCTTGTGCATGTGTAACTTACAAAACTGACTCAAGCAGACAGGCTTGTGGATTATGAGATTGCAGTTTGTGACCTTGTAGGTTTATTCTGATTTAAAAGCTAAAAATATGGCCAAGGATGTGTAAAATGAAGTGTATGTGAGCACTGTGCAATAAATAAGTGTTGTTGCACCTATTATTCTCATCCAAACAATGCAGGGCTTTGTTACACTAATGACTGTTGAGCTTTAACCTGATTGTATTGAGTGTATAATACTTTGTGTGTGTGTGTGTGTGTCTCCACTTCCACTTCAGGAATGACCGCACTTTCCGCTGTGGCGCTGAGGGCTGTGGGAAGAGCTTTTATGTACTTCAGAGATTGCAGGTCCACATGAGGACACACAATGGTGAGAAGCCCTTCATCTGTAACGAGAAGAACTGTGGCAAGAAGTTTACCACTGCTGGTAATCTGAAGAACCACAAACGCACACATACTGGTAAGCATCTTCATTATAAACATCAAATTCCTCACAACTTGGTTTGTCTACAATAAAATATTTTTTATTTTTTTATTTATTTAAATTTTTTTTCAAAAGTCAGCAGATTATAGCGGTGATATAAAGGGAATATAGGGTGAAATAAAGTACAAGAAACACAAGGGAAGAAAAACTATTGTAACGAGCACTGGAAGCTAATCATGTCATTTGATTAACAACAATTTTGTGTATGATTGGAGTAGAACAATAAACTTTCACGAAATGTAACAAGTTCAAACTCCTTTCATTCACTTTAACTTGGCCATATTACCAGTCTGTGTTTATCTACCGGTCCAGTTTATCGTTTGATCCCTTATAGGTTTTATGTAAATTGTTTAGTTTTGTTGCAACGTGATCTTCTACTTTTATTCATTTACATTAACACGTGTTATGTGATTTCTCTTCCTCTTGCCATGTGTATCAGGTGAGAAGCCCTTTCTTTGTGACGTAGACAACTGTGGCCGTTCTTTTGCAGAGTACTCAAGTCTCCGCAAACACATGCTGGTTCACTCTGGTGAGTTTAAATTTCATTACACGCACACACGCACACACGCACACACACACACACACACACACACACACACACACAAAAATTACCCTGTGTTTTGTATCATTGTATTTGAACTGTGATTATATTTGCTTTGGTGTTACTTTTTTTTCTTCTCTAAAATTATTTCTCATATGCTCTTCTAATATTTCTTGTTTCATTTTTCCCTAAACATATGCTGCATGTTCATAAGTGCACATTTTTTATTAAGAGCACTTTTTTATTGTACAGTGCTGTACTTGTGCTGTGTTTGGTTACCCTCTAGTTTCCTTGTAAAGAATAAAAAAATATAAAAAAAAAAGTACCACACCAAAGTTGATTATTTTCCAATAACAGCACATCTAAAAGTGTTTTATTCCTTTTACCTCAAGCAAGTTCTTTATTAATTAAAGAATGACATATTATACTCCTTATTTATTGATAGTTGCATTTAATATTGCAGCTCGTATGTAAAGCAAGTTAGTTCCCGTTATCACATATATTATAGCAACTATAAACAGTCATTACCTCACAAGAGTTTGTCAGTCTGTCCATTTGAGATTTTCATTAGCGCAATATCCCAAGAACGAGAGGTTGAATGTTTGTACAATTTATGGTGGAATATCTTTATGCTCAGCAGATGAAATGATTATATTTTGGAATTGACCAAACAGGATCAGGGTCACAGTAAGGTCATCTGGATTAGTT
Organism: Ictalurus furcatus; assembly: GCF_023375685.1. Taxonomy (NCBI): domain Eukaryota; kingdom Metazoa; phylum Chordata; class Actinopteri; order Siluriformes; family Ictaluridae; genus Ictalurus; species Ictalurus furcatus. The sequence goes on from NC_071279.1 coordinate 5,927,807, forward strand.
TTTCTTCAATAGCTTCTTTCCTGTTTGTCATGCAGAGATGTTACTTACACGTTCATGTTCAGGAGCTCAAAGCCGGTTTTATGGCTAAGAATTTTCTTCAATAGCTTTCTGCTGGTTGAAGTATATTTTAAGGGTGTTTCTGGCTTACAAATTAGTAACAAGAAGGACTTGATGTGTTTGTGGCGGAGGCATCCCTGCCGATGGTGTTGGCGTTGCACTCTACTTGTTTTTCTCTTGAAGTTAATAGGAGAAAAATTCAGCTTGTGTAAATTAGAAAACTGCCTTTTTTTGGCATTAAGTTTTGTCAATGCACAGCAGTTTTTCTGCTTGCCGTAAAAGTCTGTGGTTGCATTGAGTTTACCGGTCTCAGCCATGTTTCTTCTTTCCGAACAGATTGACATGGGGGTGGAGTGAAGGGGCATTGTGGAATGTCTGTAAAAAAGAGGCCCATTTAGACATAAATAAGCAGTTTGCCTGTAGCATACGTTCTAAACGGGTTTTCTCAGCTACATAATACACTTCTGAGGCCAAAGTTGAAACAATTATTTCTTGTTATTGATTGTTGTTTTTTAAAATATATTTTCCAGGTTATTTGTACTAGTACAGTAAGTAATAAAAAATATCAACTATTGCACCTTTTGAAGTATTGCCAGACAGGTTTGCGTTGCTCTCTTCCATTAGAACAAACTCACTGTTCTATTATTAGGTAGACAGGTGACTCACACACATTTTTAACAAAAAAACACATATATAAATATATACAGTGCTGGGAAAAAGTATTTGTCCCATCCTGATTTCTTCATGGGGTTCAGCTGGATTAGACACCGGTCTTACGCAGTAACACACAATGCCAAAGTTGAAAGAAATTCCAGAGATGATGAGGAAGAAGGTGATTGAAATACGTCTGTATGGAAGGGTTACAAAGCTATTTCAAAGGCTCTGGACTCCAAAGGACCACAGTGAGAGTCATTATTTCCAAATGGAAAAACTCGGCACAGTAGTGAACCTTCCCAGAAGTGGCTGAAACTCAAAAATTCCTCCAAGATCCCGGCAACGACTCATCCAGGAAGTCACAAAAGAGCCAAGGACAACATCAAAGGAACTACAGGCCTCTCTTACATCACTAAAGGTTCATGACTCCACCATCAGAAAGACACGGGGCAAAAATGGCATCCATGGAAGAGTGGCGAGGTGAAAACCACTGCTAACCCAGAAGAACATTAAGACTCGTCTGAATTTTGCCAAAACACACCTTGATGATCCTCAAACCTTTTGGGCGAATGTTCTGTGGACTGATGAGCTGAAAGTGGAACTGTTTGGAAGACTGGAGTCCCTTTACATCTGGTGTAAACCAAACACCGAATTCCACAAAAAGAACATCATAGCTACAGTCAAGCATGGTGCTGGAAGTGTGATGGTGTGGGGAAGCAATAATTGAGGGAAACATGAAATTTGCTCTCTACCAGAAAATCCTAAAGGAGAATATCTGGGCTTCAGTCTGTAAGCTGAAACTCAAGTGCAACTGGATTATGCGCAAGACAACGATCCAAAGCATAGGAGTAAATCCTAGTCCTAGAAGTAAGTAAAAGACTGATCTCCAGTTATCGGAAGCGTTTGGTTGCAGTTATTGCTGCTAAAGGTGGCACAACCAGATTTTGAGTTTAAGGGGGCAAGTTGTTTTTCCACATGGGTGTTAACTTTTTTTTGCTTTAATAAATAAATAAAAACTGCATTGTGTGTTTACTCAGATTCTTTTTCACAACACTGTATACATAACATGTTTTATGTATTTCAAGTCAATGAAAATGAGTTTTTGTGACTTCTGTGCCCATCTCCACTCAACATTCCACAACCTCCAAAGAACAATTTCAGGTACTATTTTGTGCTGAGAAACAGACAGGTATGGGTAGTTCATATGTGTTCAGGACAGGCCTTTACACAGCATCATGTTATTGAATTAAAGAACATAAAGCTCCAGGTTAAACCTGGTCTGACTACACATGATACCAGCGTAGCATAGTCCGCTCACATGCCAATTTGATTAATAACATTGTTTGTTGCATTATCAGGGGAGAAGCCCCACCAGTGCTCCATATGTGGGAAGATGTTCTCTCAGAGCGGCAGCAGAAACGTCCACATGAGGAAGCGACACGGAGAGGACACCCTCATGTCTGAAAGCAGAGAAACAGGTAACAAGATATGACTGTGTAATATGATTACTATTGAATCTGTAGTCTTTCACAGCAGTTACACCAGGCTATTACGGATATCTGCTACACATATTTGCTACACATCGATAATTTGCTTGAGTGCAGGTGAATCACAGAAGAGGAAAAGAAATGTTAGGCTGGAGATCTTTTCACTTTATCAGATGTAGTTCTGGGTTGTGATTGACAGGCGAGGCGCTAACTCATAGCAGCTTGCTAGAAGCTGATGGTGCTGCCACTGACTCCATGGTAACTATGACGACTGTGGAGCCAGTTAATCTTCATCATGCAATGCTGAGGGCACAAGGTACGCACTACACTGTCTGTCTCTATACACTGCCTTCCTGTAGTGTCATAACATAACCGTTACCTATGAGCGTTGTCTTTTTGTGCTGCAGGTCCTGCAGAACCCATAGTGGTTCTGTCTCCATCACATGACTTGGTCAACATAACAGCTGGAGCTCACGGTTATGGGGAGGATGTGGTGGCATTGCTCTAGTAGAATTTGTAAATAAAATAATTATTAAGAATTGCATTCATGTACATGACATTATTTTATGAACTCATCTACTTTGTGGTCAAGAAAAAAGTGCGAAAGCTGTATTTTGGTCACCTGTTTTAATGACCTTCAGAAGCACAGATAAGGTGTGATGATGAAATGCAGTTACTGTTCTAGAAGGTGAAGCAAATGTTTCTTCCTGTTGTTACACTGGGTTAACTCAGTATAGACACAACTGTTTAGATGCATTAAAGATGTATTACTTTTGTAACACAAGACAAGCATAATCACTGAAAAACCCAAACATCAGCAACCAGAGAGATCCCAAAGACACTCTAACAACTAATGAATTAAGTCATAAGATATCCATCAGAATCACTTGCATATTATCAGGTATGTTTTGTGTCCTTGTGTTTTGGATTCATCTGGAGAATTTGCCATTTTTGTGGCATTTAGTGGTGCAAATGCCTTCATGATTACTAAGTCTTTTAGATGTTTCAGAAAATGTTAAACATGTTTGTGTGGCATTGGAAATTCACTGTGTATAAACAACAGTGATTTGGAAAAAAACAAAACATGAATTATTTTGCTACAAATATCATAAGTTCTGCTGCTTGACTGAGAGGAGTGTTGAATTGCCAATGAGTTTTGGCTACAACACATCTGTCAGACGTTTTCCCCCTGTGTAAGTGCAACTGTCTTCCGTGCAGAATCTTTATGTGCCCATGCTCGGTAAGATGCAGAGCTGTCTGTACAGAGAGTCCACAATTTAATACTGTAAAGGAAAATGCAATATTTCTATTAGATGCCTATATTAAATTCCTAAAATGCAGCATTTCATTTCAGGCCATAAAAAGTAGTAAACATTTCCCCCAGTGGCAAGACAGTAATTTCATATATATATATATATATAAAAAACACAGGTGCACCTCAAAAAATTGTCTCTCAAAATATTGTGGAAAAGTTCTTTTTTTTCTGTAGTTTAATTTTTAAAAAAGTGGAACTTTATTATATTGTAGATTCATTACACATAAAGTGAAATATTTCAAGCCTTTTTTTTGTTTGTTTTAATCTTCTTGATTACAGCTTACAGCTCATGGAAATCAAAAATCCAGTATCTCAAGAAATTAGAATAAAGAATTTATAATACAGAAATGTTGACCTTCTGAAAAGTATGTTAATTTATGCACTCAATACTTGGTCCAGGATACTTTTGCACAAATTACTGCATCAATGCAGCATGGCATGGAGGCAATCAATAAAGACTTGAAATATTTCACTTCGTGTGTAATGAATCTAGTATATATATATATATATATATATATATATAATGTTCTGCTTTACTTTTCCACCTGTAAGTTGTGAGGTGGGGCCTCCATGGATCAGACTTGTTTGTCCAGCACATCCTTCAATCAATCGATTGGATTCATTTCTGGGGAATTAGGAGGCCGAGTCAAACCCTTGAATTCTTTATCATGTTCCTCAAACCATTCCTGAACTATTTTTTTGCAGTGTGCGTTATCCTGCTGAAAAAGCCACTGCCATTAGGGAATACTGTTGGCATGAAGGGGTGTGCTTGGTCTGCCTCATTGTTCAGGTACACTGTTAAGGTCTTGTGGAGTCCATGCCTCAGCAGGTCAGAGCTGTTTTGGTGGCACAAGAAGGATGTACACATTACTAGGCAGGTGGTTTTAATGTTAGTGTGTGTGTACACTGTACCTAACCAAAGATCGGAGTAGGTTTGTGTCTTTTCATTGTATTCAATGCCAGCTTTCCAACTGTTGCAAAAACAATACTACACATGGCTAGCTGTATCTGTAAGGCCTCTGCTTCAAAAAAAAAAAAAAAAAGACAATTATAATTCCAGATGAGCAACAATAGCACCTGTAAATGCAAGACCACTACCCACCCTGCAGGATATACAAAAGCTAAAGAAAATGTTTTAATTTAGAGGTTTATGAGTGGAAAATCATGACAAGTGAAATCATAGAATATAGTCAGTTTGTTGAAAAGTCTTGAAATAAACCTGTCAAGGAATTTTTGTTATTATCCAAATTATCCAGAGTCCATAGCTTTAAAATATCCAAGTCTAAAAAAAAAGTTTTATTGATGTTTATTGATCCCCTAAAAATGTACTCACACTATATTTTTTAAAAGCACAAAGGGCATCTAAAAATCTTTATTGTAAATGACCAATCTTAGTTCACTACAAAAGCCATGTGACTTCACTACTAGAAAAGGACAGAACTGTGGGAAAGACCGGCTGATTCTTGGCTTTTACTTAGACAATGCTAAAGTGTTCGAAGTAACTGAGAGTGGCTCCCAAAGCCCAGCTGGCCTCCACATTGTGCAGCTTCTTGGTCAACTATAAAAAAAGAAGTAAAAAAAAAAAAAGAAAGAAATAAGGCACAAGTGATGAATCTTCTGTGTTAGACTATGAAATTAACCTAACATGAACCTAGATAATAGCAACAACCTATGCTTGAACTATTTTAACTGTCATGTTGTAAACCTGAACAGTTCTATCCTTTGAAAAATTTACACCTTATATTACTAGTCAATGTCTCTCAAATTACAATTCATTGCCATCCTAGATTTTATTAAATTAGCAACAACTAAATTTGCAAACCATTTACTTTTACCATCAAGGGAGATAGAACTGTGCAAATCGTAGTATTAAATCAATTAAAAGCACAATTATACTGAACATTTTGACCTAAAAACAATTCACTCGACTTTCATTGATGTTTCTTAATATACTCAAAACCAGTTGTTTCTGGCTATAGTAAATGAGTAAATGCAACCATCAATCTGAGCATAGCTACTGTGTTGCTGCCAAAACATTACCTTCAGGACTGTTTCCTCTTCAAAACCATAACCAGACTTCAGAAGACAGGTTATGTATGTAAGATCCATGCACAGGAAGGGATAGTCAGGATTATACATGGACATTTTGTTGCACACTATAAAAAAACAAACAAACAAACAAATCCCTATAAAATCCAAGCATCTGCATTTCTGGAATGCTAATGGAAATATTTCTAACTTCTGTCAGGAATGATTGTAATTGGCAATTGACAGTTTTGGAACTATAACTACAGCTACACTTCTGATTAATTTGTTAATAAGACTATTCCTTTGATCTAACCATCTATGTAGGGAATTGTTAATTGTTTTGGTGTCCTACTTCCTGACTCATTTGAATATTTCAGTCTTCATTAGTTGCTATACTATTTAGCAGTTCCCTCTTCGATTAGTTCTTTTACTTAAAAGTTTATTTTTAAAACAATACACTTAACAATTTTGAAATCCACAACACAAGTAAAATGTGTGTGAATGGAGACACCCTAGTCCCTCACCCTCTTTAGCTCTCCCCCTGAAGTCCCGAACCTGCACAGCCCCACCTCGGGCTTCATCTATAACAGATGGGTGAAAACATTTCAACAGAGTTGTTAGATTAAATACTCAAGGAACTCAAAGAGCAAATAATCATATGGAAGACATAACCACTTTAAATAGGCTATTATGATCAAATAATACATACATCCAACAGCCATTTCTATAATTTAGCAATGAATTGTATGTAGTCTTTTACTGTTAATCAGATATTTTACATTCATCCACCTGGCAGATTTTGTATCCAACTGTTCAGGCAAGAAGACAGTAAGTGTTGTTAAAGGCTTTCTCATTCTCCCAGTACTGGCTCTCTGGCAGTTCTATAACCTCTCAACTTCATCCTGACTGTGCTACTATTGCCCCATTCGCCTCGGCAACTGCTGCTCCATTCGCCTTGGTAACCGCTGCCCCGTTCGCCTCAGTTAACGCTGCCCCGTTCGTCTCGGTAACCGCTTCCCCATTCGCCTCAGTTACCGCTGCCCCGTTCGCCTCAGTTAACATTACCCCGTTCGTCTCAGTAACCGCTTCCCTGTTTGCCTCAGTTACCACTACCCCGTTCGTCTCAGTAACCGCTTCCCTGTTCGCCTCAGTTACCGCTACCCCGTTCATCTCAGTAACTGCTTCCCTGTTCGCCTCAGTTACCGCTACCCCGTTCGTCTCAGTAACCGCTTCCCTGTTTGCCTCAGTTACCACTGCCCCGTTCGCCTCAGTAGCCGCTTCCCTGTTTGCCTCAGTTACCGCTGCCCCGTTCGCCTCAGTTACCGCTGCCCCATTCGCCTCAGTTAATGCTGCCCCATTCACCTGCACTGCTCTAGAATTGCACTTTAATGAGTTTGATTGAATTTCTTGTGTCCCTTTAATGGGGAATGCCCTATAATGCAGTGCGATTAGCTTTTTCTCACCAACAAGGCCGGCCTCAACAGCATGGTCGAAGTAGTAAGAGAAGGCGTAGATCCAGCTGTCTTCCATGTCATCTGGCTCCTGAATGACGCCTTTCACAACCTTTAGCATTTCTCTGTAACAGCTCTTGTAACCAGTAGAACCTAGAGTGTGAAGAGTAATGCAACACATCCTGCATTCCATTAAACACCATCAGGGATTAAATTTTTAAAGAAGTGTTATGAATGTGTTTTACCTCCTGGCTTTCCGCTGACTTTGTATATTAACCCTCCAAAGCTAATTTTCCCTTTGTAATTCTTAGGCAAGCAGGCACTCTGAAAAACCTTCCCTTTTGGAGCTGGAACAATATTAAACAAAAATGCAAATAGTACCCAATGGTCAATGCTGAATGCCTCATATTGTCTTATTTATTGGTATGAAAACGGTGGATAGACCCAAAAATACTACTTCACTGCTGCACCTTTTGAGCCCAAAGCACCAATAGCAGCAAGCTGAGCAGCTTTGATTCCATTCCCTGAATAACTACAAATGGGAGTGAAATGCACTTTAAAACCACATTCTTTCATATTTTACAACATTTTCCAAAATGCAAGACAATTTTTAATGCAGTTACCTGTGAGTGTACAATTTATATGTTGTGTTAAACATACTGAATCTTGCTGTGTAATCAGGAGGAAATCTCTCGGTTGTTTTCTATAAATGAATATGAAAGAGGTGATGTAAAGGGGTGAAGGTATGTATAAACAATATCACATGAGCCAAAGTGCAGTTATAGTGAATATAGGCATGGCTGGGATGCAGTCATGGGCACGAGCCTGTAGGACAAGTGCCGTAGCGACTCACAGGTGTGTGTACTCTTGCTTGAGTGATATTGCTTTTATACAACAGTTCAATAAACAAAAAAAATTGTAATAGTAACTGAGAGTAACTGACATTTTGGACACAATATGGCCAAATGTTCTGTTTATTTTTGCCCTGCTAGTGGAAATCGATCCCAAAGAAGCCAGACTCACTTTATAGCTTCTCGGCTAGCTGGCTAGCTAGCGCACATAGATTTTGTCATTGTCATTAAAGGTGCTTCTGGTGAAACTGGCATCGCTTCTTACTTTACATAAGTCATCTTCCTCTTCCAAGCTTGCATGGAAGCTTGCCATATCCACTGATATTGTCGCTAAGACAACTGTAGTAACAGTTTCGAACTGGGAAGTGGAATTTTATGCGGCGAACACAGACAAGCAGAGTGATACACACTGTGAAACCTCCCAGTGCGGTTATACCGAATACAAGCACTCAGAATGCCACTAGACCAATCAAATTAGTGGACTGGAACGGTTGTATAATAACATCTCATGAACAACATAATATGCACAAAACACACACACACACACTCACTTTTGGAAGAAAGGTGATTTGCGTCGATCCTCCACCCAAATCCAAAATCCCTACTGACTTTCTCGTGTTGGGGTACAGTTGACCTAAAAGTAGAGTTGAAAGATGTTTTTCACTTGATGACTGCCATCTTAAAAGTGAGGCATCATATTATGCAAGTAAAAGCCAAGACAAAGATTGGAATGTTAAACACCATTTATCACCGCTGAATTAATTAAAATAGCATTATTACATCTGTATTTATTTGTTTTGAATTAACCTCCCTGAAATTCAAAGTCGTTTTATTTCAGTGTTCAGAGATTAACATTCATTCATATGTGCTTCAATAATTTACTCCGTCATTCTCACTGTATTCTCATTCAGTAGCCACTTTATCCCGGTCAGGATCGTCGTGGATCAGGAGCCTATCCTGACAAAACAGGATGTGTGGTGGAAATACACCCTACATGGGATGCCAGCCCACCACAGGACACCATGAACGCACACATTCACACATCTAGGCAATTTTGCAAAGCCAGTCCTCCTACACATTAAATTAAACCTGTAAAGCTGTAAAAAGCTGTAACAAGGACAACAGGTTCATATTAATGCACTTGTTCTAATACATTATTGTTTCTATAGTAACAGCTCATGCACAGGGACGTGTATGGTGTATGCTCCACATGATCCAATTTAAATAGATTTAAATAGTGTTGTTTAACAAAAGAAAAACACATACTAATTGATGTTGTGAAGTTTTTTGTTAGATGTTTATCTAACATTTATGGAAGGAGTCTCAAGTGTGTAATATGTAATGCTGTGTAATGGTTTCCCTGCATGGGAAAGTCGTCAGGACAAAGGAGATTACGCTCTCTGGTAAAATGAAAAGCTTTTTTGTCTCATTAACTTGAGACAATAGAGAGAGAGAAAAGGAGACACGGGTGAGGAAACGACTGTTTATCATTGTTATAGTGTAAGTGATAACGGGAACTAACTTTTCTTGCAGCCGTTCCACAACATGATTTCTGTATAACAGAACAGTCTGAGGTGTGTTATTCCTCACATATTAAGTATTCTAATGGATTTTAACATTTAAATCTTTGTCTCTTTTTTTTTTGTTTCCAAATGTGAAAATTGCTTGACACTTTTACTTTGATTGTGTAAAAATTGTAGAAGGTTTAATTACAGTGAACACAGCAGTAACAGTGTTTTGGAGTCTAAACAAACAAAAAAATAGTTACCGGTCAAAAAGTTTACAGACACCCAGGCCAAAACTCCTGCAAAGGGAAGAAAAGGGAAATATATTTCATGTTAATTTGTGATTTAATCCATATGTAGTCATGAAAGACTGTTCATTATTATTTTTCTATCCTGTTATGATAGAGAAAACAAGTTGTTTACCTCATTTGCTTTATACATTAATTCACACTAAATATCAGCTCTGTATATTCAAGTGTGAGAAAAATTTCTTCAACTGGCCAAAGAAACCACAGCTTAATCACATAACAGCAGTGTTATGCAACCAGACAACGTTCAATAACACCAATTGTCCAACTGCTGTCTAATCAAAACTACACCACAATTCAGCACGTCCAACGTCCCAGAAATTTCCATGACGTCACTGCTGATGATTAGGATTCATCCATGAGCACAGCCTGTTTTTACAATTTAATTGGATGGTACCTTTGCTGAAGGTTGTTTTGCTTTAAATCAGTCATCTTCAACACACATTTAAAGGCTAGAGACGGTTAATCTGTTTGGGCTAAAGTCAACATACCTTCACTTGTTCCATCCATTATGCTTACACTATCAGCAGGCACATAGAATGGAGAGTCCTCAAACACGTCTTGAACCTGACAGAGAACACACAATGCAAGATAAAAAAAAAAAAAAAAAAACTCAGTCCCTTTAAATCAAAGTCAAAAGAACAGCTAGAACCACAGTGTAATAGCCGATAACTACAATACAGGGTTCATACTTTACCTCCTGTAGAAGCGCGTGAGCTTTGGAAGGTGGCAGCATCCTCAGTCCTGCTGTAGCCTTCAGCATCACCGGGGTTCGTTTCCACTCCACACGAGGCACTGTGCTCTTGGCAACGTCCAGCAATTGCCTCACTGTGTCCCCGGCCTACACACACACACACACACACACACACACACCTGACTAGTACTTTTTTTGCAACAGTCATATTTATTTTTATAAACACACTTTTCCACTCTTTAAGGAATGATTCTCCAGCCAGTCTCTTGGACTCATATGCATGACAGCCATTGCTCATGGAAAGTCATCTAAGGGTGATTCACATCTGCCAACATCCTTAAAACTGAAATAAACAATACAACCACTACCAATCAATTATAGACTGGCAAAAACACACTCACACCCACACATTATTAGAAGTATACAAGCTTAGTAATCTTTAGAGACTGGGGCCTCATAACTCACTAACACTTACACTAGGCTAATAAAATGATCACAAATAGCTGAATACAGTAAAGCTAGTTGTTTTTCTGTAAATAATTTTGTTTATTGTAAAACAGAGTAATGTTAAGTTTATTTGTTGTCAGTGACATTTTATAAACCCTATAGTAGTGACATGTTTTATATGTACAAATGCATAAATGTGCTGATGAAAAAAAAAACCTTTGCTGTATAGAATAATAAAACAGTGTTAATTCTGTTGTTAATGAATACTTTAAAAGAACTGGAAACAGCACTAAAGGTTTTTGGTGCTTAAAATAAAAAAAAAGCCACCGAGTAGCTGAGGAACAAATCACCTAATTTTACTATATGAAATAAAGAGCACTTGGGGCTAACAGTCATGAAACTGGCTTCAAATATGTGTGATGGTCTTGGAAAACCAACTGGATATCGCTGTGACTGAATTGTGACTGCCAAAAATGTCGAGTACTTTGGGTTAGGACCGAAATGAGGTTCTTGTGCCTAAAACAAATTTTAACAGCTCTGCTTTGAGAAAACCTAAACATGTTTTACTAAAACCTGCCTAGGCTTTCTGCAATGCTCACAACAAACGCAGCTCCAAATACAAGAATAAAGAGATACTTTTTTCATGCTCATTATTTATTTATTTATTTACATTAAATCGAATCGATATGCAGCCGCTGGTTTAGACAATCAGTGTGTTGGTGTTTTTCAGTGGACTTAGAAATTAAATCTTTAAATGCAATTTTCTCCATTTTTACTTTTGGGATGCTTAAATCTGATTGGTCAGAAGGTGTGCATTATTTTCGCATAACAGTACAGGTAGGTCTGTCTGTAACATGAACGTTAACATGAATATCAACACGCTCGTTCTAATACGTTACTGTTTCTATAGTAACAGCTCATACACAGAGACTTGTACAGTGGACGGTCCATATAATCTAAGACTAAAAATAAATGGAGGCTGGTTACTGCAGCTATAACATAGGTGAGAAGAGGAATTAACCAATGTGTTGTTAATTAATAAATTAAACACTGTAATTTTTGGAAACCTCATGTGGTATAAGCAGACTGTGCTGTTTTTTTGGGCTCTGGGCTTCCACCTCATGTCACATCACCCCGCGGCCGTGCATTATTTTTGTATAACAGCACGGCCTGTCAAGTGCTATTCCTTACATTAATTGTGACTGAGATACGTGTAAAAGAAACACATTTTTATTTCACTAACCTGAAAAGCTGACTTTACTAACACGTCATAGTAGTTAAAAAGTCAACATGTGAAGTTCAACACACAAAGGGTTTACTCACTTTTTCTGGCGTGTCAGCATAGGCAGATAAACCAGGCTTCACAGACTGGAACATTTCATTATCCAAAATGGGGAGACGGTCTACAAAGCAAACAGCACGACACGACACAAAAGTTATCCTTAAAATTCACACACACCAAACAGAAAAAAAATGAAACACTTAAGAATGAAATTATTCTCTTTCAGTCCCACTAACAGGGAAGGGAAACTGACAGAAACTGATAAAAACCCTCACTTGTCTCTTTTTGCATGAAGGTGTAGATATGGACACGCGTTCCAGTACTCCCAGCATCAAACATGATTCCATAGAAAATACTGCCATTGGCACGATGAGAAACGGAGGGCAAAATCCTTTCAATGCTTGCCCCAAAATTCAGTCCACTGCCCACATAATCCCGGGGCTCTGAAACTCTCACCAAGAGCCATAAAAGAAGCAAATGCAGCACACCAGCCATGCTCTCTGAAATCCTTCAGCAAACTCTCTTTCTAGGGAAGCTTTTAGAAAGCAAAAAGAGAAGTCAAGAACACAAGGTCTAGTGCTGCTTATAAAACAACACAAAGCCACACCCACAAAAGTGTCATTGAGTAAGGTGTAAGGCTGGATTTTTCAGCTGGATATATATGCAAGAAATGTGTAAAATTATTTAATCAGACACAGAAACAACCACTTCTACTGTAACAAACTAGTTTCATACACCATGGAAATGGATAAGACATTTTGCTAGTAAATTACATTTCGCTATGAACTAATGGTCTATAGGAACTTAAATTAGGGCTAGAAATCTGACAAACAGCGTTCAGCTGTCATTTCAATAGTAAATTACAGCTCCTAACCTACTTTTACAAATCTCAAACATACAAGAAGAAAACAAGTGAGTTTCTGCTGAAAAATAATATATATATATAATTATATAAATATATATATACTTGGCAAAAATCTTTTTATGATAAAGCAAAAATCATTGGACAAATAGCCACCAAGGCAATTAATTATAATAACAACACAGGCTTTTTATTGTACATAATATATAATATAATGGATATATAATATATAAAAATATTTTATGAAATTATACACATTATGTATATCATATATAGATGGGTGACAAATTAAAGGGGAAAAACAATTAGTAAGGTGTTAAAGTAAAGATTTGGGGCAAATTTCACAAACATATACATTGTTTGTGGAATCATATGGTAGACGAATCACCCACAAATTTCCTGGCCACTTCACATCCTGGTGAGTATGAATAAGACGTATTTGGAAGACAAACAAAACAACCTTAATGGGTGTGCTTTGTGTTTTTATGTTCACAACATGGTATGTTATGAATTTTGCAAAAAAAATTTTTTTTTAATTATTGAGTATAGCCAACAAAATCAGTTATCTGGAAACAGACCAAAAAAAGAGCATTAAACATTGCTATACAATGAAACTCAAGACATGGCACATGCCATTTTATAAAAAAAAACAATCAAACAAACAAACAAAAAAAACACCACCACCAGAGGTATGTATTAAAATAGATATTCTATCACCCAGTAATTAAAAAAATTGTATAACACCACTTGAGACGTTATCTTTTAACAAGCAAGCCAACAAGTCCGTTATAATTTATTAATCGAGTATGGTGTTACTTTCCTATAACTCTATAATAGTTACTAATGTATGCTTTAGTACATTGAATGTACATTCATCTACTGAAATGGAAACTGTGTTTGGTGGTTTCTATTCATAACAGTTTCAAAGTAGCTAAAGGTGAGTCAGAGACAGGCGCCTTATTTGTGATAAGGTAGCACTTTCCAGCTGTCGTAAACATCTGGAGGTCATGTGCAATTAGGTGACAAACCTGATATGGCTTTAGCAATATAACATTACAGGTAATCCCATGGTTCTGAACAGCGTAGCAGCCACAAATGAACACTGTTGTGCTAGAAAATGAGTTCGGACATTTTGTGAAAATGGTAACTTTTATTAATTCTTAAAAAGCCAACGACTTGGTCGGCATTACTGGGAACGCCCACGAAAACTTCATATCCGTTTATGCCGAAGAGGGGGCAAACTATTCCAATTAACGCATGTAGAGATTGTAGGCCTTGGTCTTTACTCTTTATAATGATGCACCTCTAAGAAGTTTTTTTTTAATAAACCCAAAGTTTTAAATACTGCTGAATAAACACACGGAGCGGGCAAGGAAATAATCGTGTTGCTGCCTGATATTTTGTGATATAAAACCACTCCCACAAAGCGACTGGTGAAAAAAACTGTGAGCCTCCAGGGATCTGTAATTGTTCATGTTGCTCTGCGAGTAGATTCCTGTGTGATATAGCATCACATTGCAGAATAAAGGCTAATAGCACTGAGTAACGTCGCTGCTACAGTCGAAACTGTGCATGAAATGTATTCATTTAACATGCCAAGACATATAAAGTCTTTTATATCATAGCTTTAATGAACATGGGATAACAATATAGACTGTTGGATGACCCTGGGATACTGATATTACAGTCCACCAGATTAACTGTCTCACCTGGAGACTCAATCAGGTAACAAAAATGTGGGGAAACTACACCTCTGGCCATTCTGTTGGGTCGTTTGTCCAGTCACAGATACTGTACGGACAATCCGATCCAATACGGCTAAATCTTTCTATGTACCTTGCTCTGTCGGGCAGCAGAAGTGATTCTACATAGGTCATACTGGGTTAACACCATACTTTTCCAGTCAGGGGGAAAGGATTGTTTTCCCCCACGCTGACTCCGCCCATATCACGCCCCAGCCCAAGGCCACGCCCCCAGCTATGACTAGACACCGACCAAGTCAACTGGTTCCATGTGGGTTTTTCATAAGGGGAACAGCTCTGGTTGGGAATAAAGGGACAAACTGAACTATAGAGATGAACACATCAACTTCCTTTATCACATTTTCAACTGTAAAAATAAATAAATTGATAAATACATTAAATCACAGAACCAGCCACCACTGAATTATTGCATTCATTTTAATCCTTAAAAAACACTCACAGTTTGACATTATCTGTACACCTAGCATGTTTGTGGATTATTAAGGTTTGGAATAAACCCACGTAAGCATTTGTTTGGGGATTATTAACGTTTCTAAGCAAACAGGATAGTGTCTATAAAAACTGAACAATACATATAATCATGGTGTTTAAAAATAATTTTAAACATCATATCCGTCTTCAACAACTTAAAAATTCTATATAATCTAAACCATCACAGAGGGACATGTGTAATTCCCTCTAACAGTCTGTTTATTGCTTTAATTCAGAATGGAGTGTTTATTACTCTGTAATATTAGCAGTTTTATGTAGTTTTACTGTTGCACGTGCATGAGATGATCTTGTGCATATTATGCAGAAAGATAGCCGAGGGCGATTTGAAGAAGTGCATGAAGAAGAGAGGGCATTAAAGACTCCACAGTGCTGTTTGTGCACTTACCTGTGTGTAATCCTCACTGTCACTAAAACAGCGATGTGGGAAGTGCTCGCGCGCCCTGCTGATGCCCCTGGCATGGCGGCTCGCGGCTCCCGGCTCGCGCAGCATTTTCGCTTTCAACTGTAAACAAACTACATCCAGATACAAACTAAACTATCGACACGCAAACTATCGACATTCCTCCCAGCAAGTGTCGAGCTGGTTGAATAGGATTAGGATAGGATTATTTCTTAAGTGAATCAATAAGGAAATAGCGTATGTGGGTATTATAAATTATGTGTCATTATGCTGACCAAAACATCATGAGTGTGTGTGTGTGTGTGTGTGTGTGTTGCCTAGCGAGGTAGCTAGCGAGCTGGTGTCTGAAGCTTATTTACTATAAACTTTGGCCTAGAGAGTTAGAAATAATTATAAGCCACACTTTTTTTACTATGCAGTCTAAAATCTCGGTAGTAAAATGAAACTAGCTGACTCCGTGGGGTCGGTGGATAAATTTAGCGGTACAGACACAAAACACCGAGTCGGTTAACTCGATTCGTTTGGAGCTTTGACTGACAGCTACAGCTGAACGCTTTACCCGGCGTGATCCCGCCCACTTATTCAACACATCCTCAAAGCTACTTTAATCTTTCCTAATTAGTATCATTTTTATTAGTATTAGTTTTTTAAATACGTTTCCGCTACTAATATTAGTAGTTTTGTTATTTTAGGGAATATTAACTATTTGATAAACAACAACGAGCAGGCGATCATAAAAAATGGCGACGCAATAAACCCAGTGGGATTCTGGGAAATGATGTTCTTACTACGAAATTTGAAGAGAAATGTAAAAAAAATTTTTAAAAAAATAAAAAATATGCCAGTATAAAAAAGTGACAAAGTGACAAATACAACTCTTTTGTAAAATAAATACTTAAATGAATAAATAAATATATAAAGCATTCCTCATATTCATCTCATCTGGATTATTGTCATTATAACATTATATGGGTAATTCCTACAATTCGATGCCTTTTGCGTTCCCAGTACAGATTATGGTATTTATTATGTAAAATGTTAAACAATATAATTTTTAAAAGTCTTACTAATATAATTAAGCACTTTTCAAATGTTAAACATTATGCAGTTTACCCCCAATAAATTATTTTATACATTTTCCACTGTTTTTTTTATTCAATCAACACAAGAAGTTTTCCCATGTCCCAAAGGCTGTGTATTCTGTTCTTATGATGGGGATATGAGGTATAATCATAAAAAGTTTCAGTCTTTTAACATTGTTTAAAAAGTTTAAGTTATATTATTGCCATTAATCACACACC
Organism: Ictalurus furcatus; assembly: GCF_023375685.1. Classification (NCBI taxonomy): domain Eukaryota; kingdom Metazoa; phylum Chordata; class Actinopteri; order Siluriformes; family Ictaluridae; genus Ictalurus; species Ictalurus furcatus. The sequence goes on from NC_071279.1 coordinate 5,944,704, forward strand.
TACTGAGAAAGTAGTCATGGAGAAATGCCTTCGGTTGTCAGGGTAAAGGTGTTAGAAATTGCAAAGCTGTCACTAAAACAAAAGCTGCCATCCCTTAAAGAGGCAATACATTTGAGTTTATACTAATGGTGTATCGTCATTCATGTACTACATCTACTACTTTATTCTACTTTATTCTGGTCAGGGTCATGGTAGATCCAGAGCATGTCCCAGGAACACTGGGGCAAGAAGAGGGAATAAATGTACCCTAGTTGGGTCACAAGTTCATCCCAGGCCACCACATACATATCACACTTATTCACGCTTACAGGCAATTTTGCATAGCCAGTCCATCTACTGGCATGTTTCTGGGAGGTGGGCAGAAACCAGAGAATCGGGAGAAACCCCACACAGACACAGAACATTCAGAGAAATTGCACATAGACAGTAACAGGAGTTTAAACTGGGGACATTGGAGCTGTGAGGCATCAATGGTACCTGCTGTGCTACCGTGCCGCCCTAGTGTATTAATAATATTTCATACTTAATATTTACTATACGCTCATTGGCAAACTGTAGTCTTACTCTAATGTTCTTTTTAAACAGCGGGTACCATTTTTCCGGCTTTTTCCTGGCACGCCTCCCATAGGTCAAATTTGTGCAATCTCTTTCTGATTGTAGAAGCATGAACTTTGACCCCAACAGTTGCAAGACTTACTAGCAGATCCTGTGATGAAATTTTGGGGTTCTTGGAGACTTCTTTTTGCATCAGACGGTCTGTTCTTGGGCTGAATTTGCTGGGACGGCCAGTCCTGGACAAATCGGCAGTCGTTTTAAAGCTGCGCCATTTGTAGATGATTTTCCTTACAGTGGAATGATGTATTTCAAATAATTTGGAGATGTTCTTTAAATCCCTTGCCAGACTCATAGGCATCCACAACCTTTTTTCTGAAGGCCTCACAGAACTCTTTTGATTTTGGCATGATGAGACCACACATCTCAATAGCAAAGGGAACACCAGACACTAGATGTGAGAGGGATATAAATAATACAGGTTCCACCTGCACTCCCTAAGCAGGTAAAATTGAAAAAATGACTACAAAATGTCAATTTTATGTGTCATTTGATAGAGTGTATCACCTTTATTAATAGGCACTGTTTCAAAGAGGACCAAATGTTTGCTTGTCCAAATATGTCAAAATAAATAAATAAATAATTAAATAAATGGGGTGTACTTATTTTTTCACATGACTTTATGCACATTAAACTAACAGAACATTATATGATGATTAAGTAACTTTGATCCTTTACTGAAGTGATAATTTGTCTAACAGCTAATTTCACACTTAGAGATCTAGTAATTGCTTAGTCATGAAATTAATTAAATAGATTAATCAAGATATGTATCCACCAAATAGCTTGTACAAGACCTACAAAACTATCCTCAGGTGCGAGAATATGATTAATTCAAGCCTATATATACCATTGGAGATGAACTCCTTTTCCTCCTGATATGAACAACTGTCTGTTGTTTTATAGAAACAACATTTGTATATGATTATCCAAATTACATATAGATGTAATACAGATTTTTGTATTTGTAAGTGGATCTATAATCATTCCATGGTTGGCATAGTAACAAGATGTATGAGTGAGGCACTGTGTGATATAATGCTCTTGATGTAAAACAGAAGGTGAACAAATAGCAACACAAAAATGACATCTTTAGTGAATATATCCAGTTAAGTAATATTAATCTTGCCGCAATCTTTGAAGTGTTATTTTGAACTCATGTTATCTTTATAAACCTTGCATTTTTGCAATAGAATCTGGTGTAAAAATGGGAGGAGGATCTGGAATAGGAACAGTAAACCCTACAGGTTCAGATATCACTTATAATATATTTTTTCTTTTACTACTCAGATGACATTGAGTAGCTAATTACCAGCTATTTCCAATCTGTAAAGTGATAAATTAAGTAATTATGTAAAAAAAAAAAAAAAACTATCTTAAAAGTATAACCTGTTCTGCTTTCCTGTCTGAAAGAAATATACACAATACCATAACTACAATACACAACCTTTATTGAGTAATATACTGTATAGTTATATTACATTTTCAAATTTATTAAGAAATACAGATTGATTTTATTCACATAATGGGGTATGCTTCAAGAAATTTACATGTCTCCCATTATTAAAATTTATCTTCATTAAACTTATAAAGTTGAAGGTATATCTGGTTGTCAGTACATACAGTGCTGTGAAAAAAGTACTTGCCCCATCCTGATTTCTTCTGTTTTTGTGTATATCTTATGCTAAATACTTTTAGATCATAACCCCATTATGAATGCAGTTTCAGGAAGCGTGCAGGACAAACAAAGACCACGTTCATTAACACGCATTTGCAGCATTTATTTGTTTGTCCTTAGTAACTGCCTGGTCAGGGTTGTGGTGGTTTAAATTAGGTTACTATTTTGATTATATTTTAGGAAACAGGACCAGTGACATTTGTTAGAAGATATTGTGGGCAGGTGTAAACTGCAAAAAAAAAAAAAGTTTTTAAAAAAGCAAGCGAATTAAAAAAAAACACTCTCACACAAATCTGTAGTCGAGACTTATTATCTATCTCAGCTGTGGCATTTCGACCTCTGGGCATTCCTCAATGTGTTTTCCAGTGTTTCCAGGGCGGTAGGGTTCATAAAAATAAGTAAGTAAGTAAGTAAATACTTTGCAGACCATTTACTACTACTACTATTACTACTACTGACACTACTACTACTACTACTACTACTATTACTATTGACACTACTAATACTATTACTACTACTACTACTACTGACACTACTACTACTACTGGCACTACTAATACTATTACTATTACTATTACTATTGACACTACTACTACTACTACTACTACTACTACTACTACTGACACTACTACTAATACTACTACTAATAATAATCCATCCATCCATCCATCCATCCATCTTCAACCGCTTACTCCTTTTCAGGGTCGCGGGGGAGCCTGGAGCCTATCCCAGGGAGCATCGGGCACAAGGCGGGGTACACCCTGGACAGGGTGCCAGTAATAATAATAATAATAATTATTATTATTATTATTATTATTATTATTATTATTATTATAGGGGGCACGGTGGCTCAGTGGTTAGCATGTTTTCCTTGCATCTCCAGGGTTGAGGATTCGATTCCCGCCTCCGCCTTGTGTGCGCAGGGTTTGCATGTTCTCCTTGTGCTATGGGGGTTTCCTCTGGGTACTCTGGTTTCCCCCAGTCCAAAGATATGCATTGTAGGCTGAGTAGCGTCTCAAAATTTTCCGTAGTGTGTGAATGTGTGTGTGATTGTGCCCTGTGATGGTTTGGCACCCCTTCCAGGGTGTCCTCCACCTTGTGCCACGAGTCCCCTGGGATAGGCTCCAGGTTCCTCATGACCCAGTGTAGGATACGTGGTACAGAAAATGGATGTATGGATATTAATAATAACAACAATAATAAATATAGTCTTGCATATAATTTTGAAGCTAATTTCTGAATCTCTAGATTCACTAACTGCTGCACTGAGAATCTGAGAGACTGAGCTGGATGATTTATCCTGGCAATGATCACACTTCCCCGCGTAATGCCTTAATTATATCCACCAAGAATGTTGTAAAAGCTATGATCTGGATGGCACATAAACGAAAACCTTTTCCTAATCCCTAAAATCAATAAAGACTTAGGGAAAACATGTGTAGGCTTGATGAATCGGACCAGCGGCTGGCGGACTTGTGATGCATGAACGCAATTAAGCCCCAGCGCAATATGAAGCCCAACACAGCTAAATTAAATTAAGAGCTGCACAGTGTAGGAGGCAGTCAGGCTGATACTGTCGGGCATGAGCACAATGCTCCATTAAAACATGCACAGCCTACCATTTCATGATATAACTTTAGAATTATTTTTGCATTTTTCAATTCATACGCAAATTTATTCCTTTTATTTATTTATTTATTTATTTATTACCAAGCTCTCTCTCTCTCTCTCTCTTTCAGTATGCAAATTACCTCGTCTGCAAACTACTTTGGATTGGATGAAGTGTTGCCATGGCAACATGACAAACACAAAAATGGCGTTCCTTCAATGGAGCTGTCAGGATGTGGCGAACTGGATAGACTCACTAGGATATCCCCAATACACGGTAAAATATAGCAAATAATTACTGCTGTATTTTTAAACGTCTCACCCAGAGATGTATTAATATTAGGATAATGGTATAGACTAGCCTAAGCCTACAGTCTAGCTGTTATTATAACGAGGTTATTCTGAGCAGAGACCCAAACTGGACCTGTGTGACCTGTGTGGACCTGTGTGAAATCATATAAAAAAAAGACATCTACCAAACAGTTCATCTTTCAGATTTTCTATAGACTTCATTAGAGGTTAAAGATAGATAAATCCACGATAAGCCATTTGTGCTTTTAAAAAGCATATAGGCCGTAGTTCATAGTTCTTCTGTTTATCTGAAACTGCCTGTGTTTCCTTCCCCCTGTTGTTAAAGAGTCTGGACAGCTTTTCTTTAATAACGCTTTGTCATCACTGTGCAGTTATGCTTTGCCAGCATCACGGAGAAAAGAAAACAATCTTATTTTCATAAACATCAGCAGTGTGCGCTCTTCCCTTACCAACTTAACACTCTGAAAAACAAAGACATTGTATTAAGGCAAGCATAAATACATAATACATAAAAGCATAAAAGTAGGCCATAGATGAGCACACAAATAAATGTTTTCCTTATTGCTTTGAAAATTAGCCTTACACTTAAGGCTATTGATTAATTAAAGCAATAACCTACATAAAATCATGTTTTTATATTGTGTTGTAATTGTATATTTAACTGCTCACAGGCATGCTTTACTGAGAATTTCATCACAGGCAGAAAGCTGGTTTACGTAAACTGCCGTTATTTGCCACGATTAGGAATCACTGACTTTGAACATATCAAGGTAAGAATGCATCATCTACCACAATATACACATTCTGCATAGCCTAAAATACATTGTTTTTAACAAAGGAAGTTTCACAGCTTTATTTCTGTAGGTTGGAAATGATGGTACTTAGAAATGCAACTATGTATTGACTGAAGTTTAAGAAAAAGAAAATGAAACAAAAACACATAAAGAAACCAAAACATATAAAGCTCCACCTTCTTTGTAGTTAACGTCCTATAAATTGCCATCTCTCTCTGTTTCTGTACTCATGATGAAGTTTCTGCACCAGCCACCTCCCTATCTTCTCCCTACTATTCATCAACTCTTACCTGCATGGCTATTCAGTGCAAATCAGAAGCAGCACAGAGCTGTCTGATTTCTCCCTATGTTTAACAGAATCACTCATTTGACACTTTTGTCACTTTGCAAGAGCAGACCATGTCCTCAACTAACTGCCATGTCTTGTGTCATTAGTAATAAAACACCCTACCACATTCATCACACTGTGATGAAACATGCTGGGTTGGCTGACTTTTGCAAATGAAATCTTATGAAAGTCACTGATGCATTTACAATTCAAATTCAAACACATGCCACACTTCATTAGACATGTTAGATCTATTATATACTGTAAGAGTAAGCATAATAAATACAACCGAGATGATATCCTTGAGTAAGGGATATTTCTGCTCAGACTTGAATGGAGACACAGCAGCTTTACATTAGAGCCTGAAAGACTCAAATACAAGAAGATTTTTAAAGCCTGTAGAAGAGCTATACGATTTCAAAGCATTTCATAATTGAGATCAGTCACTCTTTTGTCTCTTTTGCAGGCGATCTCAGCACATGTCCGTGAGCTGCTAGGTGTCTCAGAGCCATTGTGGAGTCGCAGTATTGCAGACCCTCAACGAGATGATATGGGCATGTTTTTGGAAGTCAAAAGCAGGACTGGGGAAAGTGCTGATTCCCTTACCTATGCTCAGTTCCTCAATTACCAAAAGAAGTAAACAGCAAGATTACAGTATAAACAGCTTATGAAGTTCAATTAAAAAAAAAAAAACCCTGAAAGACATTAAAGCTATTCTTTTCATTTTAATTAGCTTTAAAAATTTGGCCAAGGAGCTTCATTACATTTACTGTTTTTCACAACATGATCGATCCCTGGTGTGTGATTGCAGGGAATTGGCTATGGTTTACTGGGCTTCATAATTTAAGCATTCTTTGTCTCAGGTGTTTTACAATGCTATTGAATTGAAAGTTATTTAAGGTTTAATTTGGCCTAATCCTTTTTCATTATTTTAGTAGTATGAAACACAGATACATACTGTAGCTTTGGGAATAATTGGACATCAACCATTAAAAAGAATATAAAAATTCCTTCACCAATCTCATAATGATTATTGGTATCAAAGCCAATGGCCTGAAACACTATATTGGCACTGGATTGGATCGGACATGTTTTCCAAAATGATTCAGCGACATATTTTAAGGCATGAGTGTGCATTATATTGACCGTCACAACACACATCTTGCACATAAACACAGGACACAACTTGTCTTAAACCACACCAGCCATGTACATATGTTTTGCTCAATTTGGCAGCATAAACTGGCAGAGGGACAGCTTGGGTTCTGGGGACATCAGTGGAACTGGTGTATCCCTAATGTTTATTGTTGCATGTTTTTATTTGAGCAAGACATGTATAAACACTGAGAATATTCGAGTGATACATTAATAATCCTCTTCATTTATTATTATTATTATTATTATTATTATTTTTTAAAAATGTTTTTCTTTTAGGGTGGGGGGATTGGGGATCTGAAATGTAATATAGCTTTGCTAGAAAATTAATATATAATATAATTAATAATATAGCTTTTGTAGAAAATGTGGAACTCTTGTGGAATTTCCCATATTAATGTTTTTGTTATTAAGCAGCATAATGCACGGATTAAGACCTTGATAGTGACATTAATCTGTTCTTAGTGCAGTTGATTCAGCTGAGTTAAATATGCTTAAGTGGCCCCATTAGTGTTGAGACCTATAGAGGATAGAAGACTGATGACATGCCCTCCTGTAAAGCTACTAAGCAATACAGTGATTAGCTACACTGCCGAGAGCAACAAACATCTTCCACGCGGAGATCTCTAGTCTAGTCTGAAGCCACGCACGTCCAGCTGCGGCTTGCGTTGCGCTGTCATCATGTCAGAGAGCGGCGGCGCGCGGAGAAGCGAGCGGATGTGACACCTGCTCCGCCGCTCCAGACTGACACCACCGGAGGCCATATTTAGGGCGGGTGAACCAAGAGATGCTACAAACATCTGCCCTGGCCTGCTGCGATGCGATCCCAGTTCAAGCCCAGTCGCGCTGTGTGTTTGCTGTCGGCGGCCACTGAGCCATTTTCTCCGCTGAAGCGACGCGTGCAGCCGTAATGCGGACGCGCACGGAGAGAGAGACACGCGAAGAAGCATCCGCAAGTGAGGATTTCACAGAGGCTCCTTGTAGCTGGACGTCTGTTACTCCCGCAGAGATGGGATCCCATTCGTATTGTTTCATTTAGTCATCTCTCCGCTCGCGTATTTCGGTCAGCGCTAAAGGAGCCGTCCTCAGAGGGACTGGGCGATCATGCTGTAACGGGAAGAAGCGGGATTTGGTGGGAAGAGGGGCGGTGTGCCGCACGAAGCAAGGCTCATATCTACACAAGGTAATTCTTATAGAAGGCGTTGCACCCTGATGCTTTCCTTCTCCACGCTGCTGCCATTGTGCTAACATGAAAACGCAAAGGAAAGTTGTTTATTACATTTTATTTATTTGTTTGTTTGTTTGTTTATTTATTTATTTATGACAGGGATGGTCGATTGTCGAAATATGAGCTTATAAAGAATGCAGCCTGTCCGTCTATAGTACATTGCAAGGTCACAGAATTCCATACACACCTGAAATCGAGGATTGCACTGCAAAAATCGTTTCCTATCCGACAATCATCGTCTTGTAGCCTAATTTTAATGCATAGACTATAACCAATTATGCATAGCTTCCAACCTAACCTTGGTGCTGGGATGGCAAGCTGAGCATCCTATTACTTTCTGAATACACTATGGCACTGATCACTTCATCATCAAGGCTTGACATTTTCTGTGTATATACTCTTATTAGGCCTATTTATTTCAATTTGTTATAGAAAACCTAGAGATGTATGTTATGTATCTTATCACACTTCTAACTTGGCAATGCTATAACATTCACTGATAATTAAAGCTCTGTGCATTGTCACATGCCTCAAATCAACCTTTTAAACTGTTACCTTATTAACCATGAGTGTTTTTTTTCTTTCTTTTTTTTTTTTTATAAACTAAGGAAGGCTGTGGAATAAGACCTTGTGTGAGAGACCATGGATGTGAGAGAGACATGCTTTAAAGCTTACTCAGAAAGCTGAGTGCAAGATATTACGATGATTTCACTTCAGCTCTCCGGTTACATAGGTCACAAAAGCAGTAATATCTCATTGAAGACCTACCGGATAATGGTGGTCATCTGCATGTGGGTCATCCCAATTTACAGGGTGCATGTCTGAATTACCTGTCCATAATTGTAAAAAGGGCTGAAATATTAATTAATCTGACTGCACATGTTCAGCCCCCCCCCAAAAGAAAGAAAGAAAGAAAGAAAAAGCAGTGTAACAAACAGGGAGAGATAAATACATGGGCTGATGCTTTACTGACCTGATTTTAGTGACAGGGATAGTGTGCAAGTAGTCACCACTGCTCCATTAGCGATATCCGTCCTCCGCCTGAGCGACCAGACAAGTCATGGAAATGCCTTTTAAACATGAAGCTGGTCAGGCATGTTTCTGTCACTGAAGGATCTGTTGGCCTGCATGTCTGCAGTTTCCATTTGAAATCTTTTCTATTTTATCTGTTAGCTTAGAGGTTGGTGTAGTAGGTCAATCCAGAGAGATATTCCTACATTTAAAATTGCCAGCTGGCTCCTTGATATTTTGGTTAATAGAAAATACATAACAAAGGAACATGCAGGAAACAGCCTTTCGTAGCCTAATAATCCAAAACATCTGACTACTGCAGTCTAAAACCTGATCCCAGATGACCCTGATACATACAAAACATGGTGCAGGGCACAAGCTGTCTAAAATCAGGGCCAGAAAGTAACATATAATAGCCCTGAATTTATGAGTATTTTTAGAAGCAGGGTTTGGATGTGTCAGGTTTTGTCTGCAATCTGACAGCGTGTGATAATCTGCAAAGTGTGATGTACAGTATATTTAGTGAGTATTTCCCCCTCTTTTCCCCATTTCTTGTCTTCTCTTTCTGTGTATTCATCCTTTATGAAAAACACTCATGTTCAATTCTTGAAAAAATTTTGTTTCTAAAGCTTCGTTTATGCTGTCCTTTTCACATTTGATGTTTTTCTCTTGGAGCAAAAAAAAAAAAACCCATCTCTGCTCTGAGCAAGTCGATGCAGTGTTTCAGTGGGGGGTAATAGCGGCTCCACTTCAGCCCAGCAAGCAGACAGAAGCTCTGCCAGCTAAAGCAGCCAGCTGGTTGGCCTGCAATACTAGCAGCAGTTGGTTAATAAAGTGGCATGATGTGAAGGGCATTTGACATGCTAAAAGAGTGTTATAATCAGTTCATTGAACGATTACATCACAGCTCAATTCATGCGAACTGTTACATTTATTACAGGTCACATAATGTGGCAAAATGTCAGATATATTCACAGAAACGCAAAATAATAGCTCTTTAGCTTTCTCAGAAGCAGAACATTTCTAAATGTAAAGAGAATGCTTGTAAAGGAAGTTTTTATCATGCAAGATCTTTTTTTGTTTTCTTCCTAATCAGAAACATTGTAGTTGAGCCCTTTAAGATTTCTTATTGTTTGTGTCAAGATAGCTCTGCTTTGTGGCTGATTTTACACATTGATAGCAACATTGCGATCTGATAAGTCCGTCATGATTGTAACCATGATACATGACAGTTAGCATTTCAGCTGACTGTTAGCGCTATGTTGCGACACTCTGGGCACTTGTGACGGTTTCCCTCGATTTCACGTCACAGTTAGATATCCAGATTATAATAATATTCATACATCAATAGTGAGAAAACTACTAAAGCCACTAAAATATAATGCACTCTATATTTTACAGAACATGTAGGAACTAGGAAAATACTTACCTTATATATATGCCCTAATAAAAATGGTCTTGTGAACCTTTCATATTTTGGCCATTCATAATTTTAGGTTGTATTAAATGTTATATCCTTGTCAAGGTTATATCCCTGGCAGGAGTAACTGAATATATACTTTATCCCTTCTCGTTGTATAGTCAGAAACTTGAGCAGCAGTGAAGCACTATGGAAAATCAATATGAACAGAACCACGTCTCTCTCTTGATGTGGCATCTGTGCTGATCCCTTCTCTTTGTCTCCAAATGATCTTTGGAGACATCATCCTAATTTCAGTGAGTAACTGGATGGCCAGAGGAATCTTTCATCCCTTTATATACAAAGATGAAAGGCTGATCATTATCATACCAAAACCCTGAATCAGTACAGCAGGGGTTTCAGTTGATCTGCCCCAGGCCCAATTGTGTGCATTTCGTCATTCTTATTTTTGACACTTTTCGTTTTATAACAAGAAAAAGTTGTTGTGGAACATTCTTCATCATAGCTTGACCTCAGCTATAAGATATTAGAAAATCTTTTGCACCTCAGGTATTGTTATTGCTGTTCTGTTTACTATATAGACCTGAATTACACACTGAGACAGTTCTGGTTCATCTCTTTCTTCACAGGGGTGGTATTACAACAGTGAACCCAGATGGAGACCCTATTTGTTTATCTGATGGTCATGATCATGGCAGTAAAAGCCCAGAAGATTCAAATATGTCCCAAACGTTGCATTTGTCAAGTGCTGCCACCCAACTTAGCCACCTTATGTGACAAAAAGGGGCTGCTTTTTGTTCCCCCAGACATTGACAGACACACAGTAGAACTGCGACTTGGTGACAATTTTATCACAACTGTCAAAAGGAAGGACTTTGCTAACATGACCAAGCTTGTAGACTTGACACTCTCCAGGAACACAATAGGCTCTATCACACCTCATGCTTTCAATGATCTGGAGAACCTGCGTGCCCTGCACTTGGACAGCAACCGCCTGACACGAATCACAAACGACACCTTTAGCGGCATGTCCAAGCTCCATCATCTCATTCTGAACAACAACCAGCTCATGTATATTCACATAGGAGCCTTTAACGACCTCCTGGCCCTTGAAGAGCTTGATCTCTCCTACAACAATCTAGAGAGTGCCCCATGGGTGGCCATCCAGCACATGACTAGCCTGCACACCTTAAGTCTGGACCACAACATGATAGACTATATACCTGAGGGCACATTTTCAGGCCTCATGAAGCTCAAACGTTTGGATGTTACTTCCAACAAGCTTCAGAAGCTTCCACCTGATCCAGTCTTCCAGCGTGCAGGTGTTCTGGCCACATCAGGCGTTTTGGGTCCATCATCATTTGCGCTGAGCTTTGGGGGGAACCCATTACACTGCAACTGCGAGTTGCTGTGGTTGAGGAGACTACGGCGTGAGGATGACCTGGAGACTTGTGCTGCTCCACAGCACCTCTCGGGACGTTACTTCTGGACGGTGTCTGAAGAGGAGTTCCTGTGTGAGCCTCCCCTCATCACACGTCATTCCCAGGAGACCCGGGCATTGGAAGGCCAACATGTTACTCTGCGCTGTAAAGCACGGGGTGACCCAGATCCTGTTATTCACTGGATTGCCCCTGACGGTAGACTCGTATCCAACTCAACCCGAACAGTGGTGCACACTGATGGGACACTAGATATCCTCATCAGCACAGTGAAAGATTCTGGATCATTCACATGCGTGGCATCCAACCCTTCTGGAGAAGCACAGCAGACTGTTCAGCTATTTATTATCAAACTGCCACATTTCACTAATGACACAAGCTTAGTACAGGAGCCAGATCCTGGCTCCTCAGATATTGCTACATCCACCAAATCAGGTGGAGATGGTGGCACTGCCATTAGCAACACCAAAGCTGGGCAGGAAAAACGGGTGCTGATTTCTGAAATTACATCCTCCTCTGCTCTAGTGAAATTTAACTTACAACGGAATATACCAGGGATTCGGATGTTCCAAATCCAATACAATGGAACCTATGATGACTCGCTAGTCTACAGGTAAGACCAAAAGTTTGACATTTTACAACAGGTATCATTATGCATACATATATTTATATGCAATGTGTTTTTCATTTCAGTGTAATGGCATTTTGGAAGCAGCAAACTGTGTAGGATATGTGTAAAACACAAAATATACTAGTTAGAACCTACTAGAAGTAAGGAAGACTGTGGGATAACTCAGCAACAGTAATTTAAACAGTCCCCAGAGGTTAAGTGGTTCAGGTGTATGACATCACCACTCAGGCTATTGTATTAAAATTTTCTTAATTTGTTTCCCCCTTTTTGCACTTCAGTTGAGCTCAATGAGCTCTAAGTACCAAAGTACTGATTTTCAGATTTTGCTGAACTTCTAAACCATGTGTCCTTGCAGAATGATCCCTCCTACCAGTAAAAACATCCTGGTGAACAACTTGGCAGCTGGGACGTCGTATGACCTCTGTGTGCTTGCAATCTATGATGACGCATTGACCACTCTCACAGCTACCCGCGTGGTGGGGTGTGTTCACTTTACAACAGAACCCCAGTACCTCCGGTGCCACTTCATGCAATCACAGTTCCTTGGAGGTACCATTGTAGTCATCATTGGAGGTATCATTGTGGCCTCAGTCTTGTCTTTCATCATCTTCCTTATTGTACGTTATCGAGTGTGCAACCAGGAGGGAGAGGACAAGGGAGTAGAGCTGGGAGAAATTCGTTCTCAGTCCAGGAGCGAGCAGCTGCAGGTCTGTGGAATCATCAAGTCCATGTCCAAGCAAGTTCTGGGTGTGGAGATGGATGCGTGTCGGAAGGTTTCTCCACAGCTGGAGTCAGTGGCCACATTAGGAACGACGTCTGGGCCTGGGCCTCGGCCCTCTAAACCTGCCCTTCCTGACTGCACCGTTACTACCTCTGCTGCCAGTCACAGCTGGCATCCTGCCTCCCCCAACTCCCAGCGTCCCATGCATGCTGCCTCACACAAACCTGCAGGCGTTCAAAAACCAGACACACAGATCAGTGTAGAACTTGACAATACCAACAAAAACAACTCAGCCAAGGTGCGTCCCAAATCTGCCCAAATACGAGCCTACTCCACCACAGTGATGCCAGTATCCAGAAGGGTACAGCTCGATTCCTCACGCTACATGACTGTTCCAGTGGGGTGTATGAGAGTGAGTCGCAGGCATTCTCTAAATGTAGACTCCTGTAAGCAGACCAGCTATGGGAGTCTCCCGCAGCAGACTGGCAGCCTTCGCTCCAAACGCAGTCTGTCCATGAGTGGTGGAGATCTTCCCCAGCTGGACGTTTCAGCCAAAATCCATGGAAAAAACTCATTGTCAAGGTCAGAATGGGTTCTAGAAAGCACACTTTAATTAGTTGGTGTTTTTTTTTTTTTTTACAACCTTATCACACTGGTTTTCGGTAGACATACAGACCATTTTATTATTATAGGTCAGACTAAAAACTCAAATCGTTTAAAAGTATCTGGTTTCTGTCTTGGACATGGCACTCTAATATAGTGGGACAAAAAGGCCACAGATTGATCAATGTTTTTTTTTTCTTTTTCTAAAGAACAAACAAAATATAATTTTCTGCATATACTAAATAATGCAGTTGACATGTATATTACTTTGTTATATGGAGTAATCCATACAGTACATCCTGTATAAACATGTTATGTTGTGTAAAATAAAATGTGAAAAGCCCCTTTGTTTTCATCTGATATTTAAACAGCGAAGTTTGGCAAGATAACTATTATGCAATGTGATCAATAGTTAAAAATAATAGGCAGTACATTTAGAGAATATAAATATTTATTTGCTAATAACTCACCCTGTAATCAATATTGTTCCTGATTACTCTCCATTATCAATATTGTGAGATTAGTGTAATGGTTTCTGCCCAATAACTGTTCTAAAGCCATCCAAACACACACAAAAACAGCTTTAATCCCTGAATAATGCTCCAGCAATGTACACTGTACAGAAAGCATCATCTTATTTAATAGTAGGCAGCTGCCAGGACTTGTGCTTATTAACTGCACAATGAAACTTAGGTAAATTGGGTAATTGGGTGTGGAGAGCAGTTTTAGATTCATAATTAACACAATTACTCTTAAAATCCACACACATCATGCCACACCAGCACAAATGTTGTTTAACAGCTCAAGCACAATTTATATGCACAATGCACAGAAGTAGCCTAGTTGAGGGAAAAAAAAATCTCTGCATTTTCAGTGTGTACGCTGTAAAAAATGATATCTTGGCAAGTAAATTAGTTTATTAAACCTCTTTCAGGATCATTTTTTACTCATTTCAAGTTTAAACGGATCTTATTCTATTGGCAGATAATTTTGCTCATTTTGAGTGTTTATTTATAGAAAGAAGAAAGATTATCTGCCAGTAGAATACGACAATAAAATATGTCTAGAAGTAGGTTTAATGGTCTTATATTTGTTATAATATATAGTATATAATATTATATATATATATATATATATATATATATATATATATATATATATATATAAGTATATAATAAACTCATAATGAGAAATATCCAAAAACATTGCTTTTATTCAATACATCAGCCCTTGCTAAAATATTTTTTGCAGTGTAATATAAATGAACAACAGTCTTTATTTAATGATATTTAAGTTACTGAACTGTGTGCCTCATGAGATCCATTGGCAAGATTTGAGGTTACAGACTAGAAGTCAGGCATCGATACATCATGGAGTCTAACAAAGAGGCGATCAGAAAGCTGCATTGTCAATACTATTTCATTCTGATATTATCTCCAGTATGGAGAGATGAGCTCATGTTCTTTCTCGCTAGGTGGAGGTAATATATTTCATGGCTGAATAAGCCTGCAGGAGTGAATGTTGTGCAGTAATTATTTTTAGAAGTGTTAATCTTCAGCTCCCACGACAGCACTGAGTAGGAGAGGGGATCTCTCACAAGTATAGGCTCTCTGAGGTCTTCTGTTTGTTCAAAGGAATGGCAAGAAGGCTATGAAAGAGGCCATTCTAGTCCCAGAAGACTCGGCTCCCCTCCCTTTCCCACTAGCTCTCATGCTTATACAAGCAGACCTTAAATTTGACACAGGCAAAGCGAGCCTGCATCCACCACAGCACGGATTACAGAACATCATATTAATGGACTGTTAAAGGACAAATGGGTTTAAATTGGCAATAATTTGCCTCAGCAGTAAGAAGATTTGTGTCTTCCTATTTAGTTAGATGTGCCATTGGAGAGATAAATGGCAGGTATCATTTAAAAAATAATAAATGTAAATGATGCCTATGCATGGATAAATACAACCATGGAATATGGTGTTGAACAGATTAGGGTATTAACATGACTGCTGGAAGCTATAATGTCAATTAAGGATTGATTAATTCATGCACATGAGGAGGGCAGGTCATTGTTCCTTCTGCTCATTATCATTATTAAAATCCTGCAAACTTTAGCACGCTGTGTGACAGTCTCAAATCGGTCCCGTAAGGGCACATAAATAAAACATGAGTATCAGGGGCGAGAGCCTCACTTGAAATCCGACAAGGAGCTCCTTAGCTCTTGGGCTATGATTCAGTCAGCTGCAGATAAACAGAGCTCATCCTGTTCGTAAAGGGTCAGTAATTACTACTCCTACCATATGGTGCACTGCCACTTTAGCACTGATCTACCGAGGCCAAGGTAATGAGAGTTTCAGTTTAATTACCCTCATATATGAGAGGAGTCAACCACTTAAGATAGTCTTGAATACAAGCTTGCTGTCCACTTCTTTGCTGCTGAAGACATAAAAAAGGCAATAATCCCTTGTTAAACAGATACAATCATCTAATCATCACTTAATGGTATACAGATTACATGTCTATATTGTTCCATCAGCTTTATTTAAAAAATACTTAAAGATTAAAAAAAAAAAAAACTTTTCAAGGGGCCATTGTGTAATTCATGGTTCTTGGAACTTTTGAAGAAAAGAACTGTTTTAGGGTTTTACATAGAATCATCTATGGGACAATCAGAGTCAAGTTGGTACAAGCTGAATCTCTCCATGCCAAATCTGCAAACACACCAGGGATGTGATTATATTTTGTCACATAAAAAAAAAAAAATGCCACATCAACTTTGTCTTTCTTACATTATTGATTTTCCAATTAAATGTCCACAATGAGGGCAGAAAATAAATGGTTTTGATGTGTCCAGTGACTGGACTGTGCATACCTGTGGAGGAGGAATATAAACAGAATTATAATATATGCAGAAGCAATTTCAAGCATATGCATTATTAATGCAGGAAAATGTGCTCTGAATGAACATCCTTGTTAATATTGAATGTGATTACTCCTTCTGGGAAAGTGCTGTCTAGAATACAGTAGAGTAATTGAAATGGTAAAGCCTAAAGAGCACTCAAGACTAGACCAACATGGCCTCCATAGAACTTAGGTGAAATAGATCAAATGCTGCAGTGTCCTATATAAAATATGAATTGATTAGGAAAAAAACTGTAATTCTTTGTGCATTACAGCAACTGTGAATTGACAAGGACTATGAATATAATATAACAGCGAGCATGAATGTTAGAAAACAATAGCGCTCTACTGTTCTCAAAAACATGACACAGTCCCCTTGAAAACTACTGGAAAGGCAAGGCCCATTCATTAGTTTGTGCTATACACTGAAGACATTTGGGTTTGAGATCAAAAGATATGAGACGAGAGTTTAGGATTTCAGCTTTTATTTCCTGGTATTTACATCTAAATATGTTAAACAAGATAAAACATAGAACCTTTTGCATCAGACCACCCATTTTTTAGGCAAGCAAAAGTATAGGAACAGATTAGTCTTGAAGTAAATAACACTTAATATTCGGTTGCATATCTCTTGGTTGCAATAACTGCATCAAGCCTGCGACTCATTGACACTAAATTGTTGGTTTCTTCTTTTGTGATGCTGTTCTGGGCAGTGATGCTTTTTTTACCCTGTTCCAGAAGCAGCCATGCAAGCCCAAGCCATGACACTACCTCCACCATGTTTCACAGATGAGCTTATATTTTTTGGATCATGAGCAGATCCTTTCTTTCTCCACACTTTGGACTTTCCATCACTGTGGTAGTGATTAATCTTGGTTTCAGAACTTTTGCGGCTCGTCTCAGTATTTCTTTGCGAATTCCAATCTGGTTTTCCAATTCTTACTGCTGATGAGTGGTCTGCATCTTGTGGTATGGCCTCTATATTTCTGCTGTCAAAGTCTTCTTCGAATGGTGGATTGTAATACCTTCACCCCTACCCTGTGGAAGTTGTTGGTGATGTCACTGAATGTTGTTTTTGGGGTTTTCTTCAGCTGTTGTTTTCCTTGGCCGACCCATTCGGTGTCTGTTGCTCAGTGCACCAGTGATTTCTTTCTTTCCCAGGACATTCCAAATTGTCACATTGGTTATGCCCAGTGCTTGTTAAATGCCTCTGATTGATTTTTGCTCTTTTCTCAGCTTCTAAATGGCTTGCTTTTTGCCCTAGACAGCTCTCTGATCTTCATAGCTTATCCTTTTAAACAACAAATGCAGTCTTCACGGGTGAAACTGAAGGCTAAAACAAAGAGTAGATGTTAAACAGTCAATCTAACAGGACACACCTGAGTAACAAGAAACACCTGCCATTATTTTTGCTCACCTACAAATTGGGTTGTCTGATGTTCTATGTCATTTAACACATCTACATATACAGTGCCCTCCACTAATATTGGCACCCTTGTTAAATATGAGCAAAGAAGGCTGTGAAAAATTGTCTTTATTGTTGAACCTTTTGATCTTTTGTTTTAAAAAAAAATCACAAAAATACTCTGCTCTCATGGATATCAAACAATTGCAAACACAACACAGGTTTATCCAAAAAACACATATCTTTGTTAAATATAGGTGTGCAAGAATTATTGGCATGCCTCTGAATTAATTTGAGAAAAATATATTTAAAGTATATTTCCACTGATATTTTACATTTTTTTTGTGCGCCTGGGTGACCAAGAACAGGAAATTGTTCAACCATGACTTCCTGTTTCACAGGGGTATAAATATGAGGTAACACATAGGCCAAATTTCCTTAGTCATTCATAACAATGGGTTAGACCGAGGAATATAGCTGTGATGTGCGGCAAAAGGTTGTTGAGCTTCACAAAATGGAAAGTGGCTACCATCAGGGCAATAATTAAGAAGTTCCAGTCAACTGGAAATGTTATGAATCAACCTGGAAGTGTCTATATTGTCTCAACGCACTGTGAAGAGGATGGTTCGAGAGGCCAAAAAATCTCCAAGGATCACAGCTGGAGAATTGCAGAAGTTAGTTGCGTCTTGGGGTCAGAAAGTCTCCAAAACTACAATCTGAAGTCACCTACATCACCACAAGCTGTTTGGAAGGGTTTCAAGAAAAAAGCCTCTACTGTCTGCGGCAGTGGTGGCTTGGTGGTTAAGGCTCTGGGTCACTGATCAGAAGCCCCAGCACTGCAAAGCTGCCACTGTTGGGCCCTTGAGCAAGGCTCTTAACCCTCTCTGCTCGAGGGGCGCCGTATCATGGCTGACCCTGTGCTCTGACCCCTCTGACTACAGGCTGGGGTATGCGAAGAAAACAATTTCACTGTGCTCTACTGTATATGTGACCAATAAAGACTCATTATCATCATGATTATCAAACTCAAATGTCTTCAGTTTATGGCAAAAACAAATTGGCCTTGCTGTTCCAATAGTTTCAGAGGGGACTGTATATTAACTCAGCTCTGATGTTGTTGTGGTGTGCTAGCTCAGTTCAATTTCCTTCCATTCTCCTAAATGCCATTTGGATATGACTTTTTATACAAAACATTTAGATAATGGCAAATTGTTAAGTCTTTAACATGGACTGATGTACATTATGTTAGCAATTTAAGATATTATACCTAATGTTTAATTATGGTTCAATATACACTCTCACTAAGCAAATTAGCCGTTTTGAAATTTACCCAGGGTTAAATTCCATTTGAAATTCATGATGCTTAACATACAATTGCTTGTAACCTGATGATAATAAGCATTTGATATTTTATGCCTTTTCTGATTGCTTGGCATTAGAATAAATCCACTAATCACACTAAAGTAAATGTTCAGTGAAGCATCTCTCCTCAGTCATTTCAGCAGCTAAAGGATACACAATCATCCTCTTATCAATGCATTAATCAATCACGGGCACATGCATGATTTTTTCCACTCTCTCACCACCTCCATGGAATTCAAGGGGATCTGCACACAGCCCTTCATGACTTTGTTACCTTGGCAACATATTTCTGCATAACTATATGTGAAATGCAAGCTTTGCTTGCTGCAAAGACACACAGGATTCTTCATGAAAATCACATCACCTGCTGTTATCACACCAACACCAAAAGACGCATGTGCATGGACGTACAAATTCACAGACACATACAGTACATGCAATACATTTCTATGTAGATCCACATGAGTGCTACTAAATAAAACATTCACATTTGATAAATAAATGATACAGCTATGATGAAGAGACCAAATAACATATCTACTATTACCGTATGAAGGCAAACAAACAGCTCCATTTAAATCCACTTTTCCATTTCATTATGGTGACAAATTGCGGTGGCATATGCCCAGAAACTTGATGAAGCTTGAGGGGAAATGCTTAATAAACAGGCAGAAAACACCCATGTTTTGCTTACTCTGGGCAGGAGGCCTGACTGCATAAGAAATAGAACATTTGCACCGTTCACAATCGCAACATCGCTCCAGACCTAAACAAACACACGAGCAGTCGACTCCTCTCAGTGCTAAATTGTAAATTCTGCACACATGCATGACACACAAACATGCTTCCGTTCTCCACAGACAAGGCATCCGCTGTTGGCAGCTCCTTCAGAGACAATAGGAAATTTGTGTTGCAGTAGATTTCACATGAAAGATTTACTGACAGAATCCAAATTCATATCCACAGATCTGACAGGCCTTAAAAAGCTGTGTGTGAATTATTAGGTGCATAAATAAATATGAACTTTCTACATTTCCACTATTATTAATCATTCCATCCAGGCAGTACAAGATATTTGTGCTTTCTAGCCTTCAGGCAGAACAGCAGAAAACAAAAGAAGATAAGAATCAATATGGTGGGTACACCACAAACACTGGTTAATGGATTTATCATGGACATATCATTTCTTCTCATATAATTTAACATATTCCAATTTTCCAATCAAGTCTGGTTATAGAATAAAAGGAAGTTTAATAAAGAGTCTCTATTTACAATGTAATGTAATGCAACCGATTCAATCTCTTCAGTCTGTTGAGCACACACAATAAAGTATACACGGGCGTGTCTCGTGCATAAACGGACTCATTCTTAAAAAGTACAAATAAATCAACCTTTTAGATTATCTTTCAAGCTACCACTAATGTTTACTGTTAAATTTTAACCAGTATGCTATTGCACATTAGCCATGTCTCTAGAGCCATGAAGATTCATAAAACTGTCTGAATGTCAGCATGGTCCCATTTTCATCCACGTCCAAGTGAGATTGATCGCTAGGAGATAATATACCTATCTAGTGAACAATAAATATGCGTAACAGAGGCACTGGAGCCTGGTTGGAAATGTGTCTTTCCTTATTTTTGGAATCAACTCCCTTTTTCAGCTTTGTACAAATGTACAGGTGTGCTCTTAAATCTTCATGTTCAATTTTAAATAATGTAGCTAACATAAAATAAAATATGGTAAGATTATAATTAATTGAATATCAAAGAAAAAAATAAAAGAAAGGTTTTGGACCAAGCAGAATTAAGAAAATGATCTACATCCTTTGTTAAACCCCCCCCAAAAAAATTGCGGTATGATTTTTTTTTTTTCACTTTTGCCACAGTAGTGGAAATCACAACAGTTATGTTTACTGTAGAGTTTTACAATTTAATAGTCTGTTTGACAGGCCCCTTGAATTTAATCCAAACCTCAATAGATTAATACAAAGAAGCTGATAAGTAATGCCAATTTTTAGTAGGAAGTAAAAAAAAAAAACCTCATAACCAATAGTAAATATTATTGTAAAAATTTAAATAATTTGAATAGTTAAATTATGTATAATAAAACTGCAGAAGTGCTCTGCATTCCTTTAATGTTTCTTTCAAAGTTAAAAGGATTTTAACTTTGGCTGCAAAATGTTTGAGAACTAAGGTGTGTGGGTGTGTGTGTGTGGGTCTGACGGTCTGTCCCTCCCTCCGAACTTGTGTCCCCTCCAATGTTCTGGGATAGACACCAAATGTTTAAACATTAAGTTAAAAATTTAAACTCACATTGATTATATTCTGACTTCTATCTAACCTCTTAAAAGCTTTTTGGACTTTTTGCATTACAATGAAATTTTGCAGTGATGTTGACAGTCTGATGATAGAACTGTACCCTTCAATAACTGAATGATCCGTCAGTCCAGTCAGGCAAGTAATTTGCACACAGCGAATACTTTCTGTGCTTTTTGAAACTCCATGTGATTAATAGCATGAGTGACACTAGTTTTAATACATGTACAGTTCAAGTAATGGGAACAAACACTAAAGAAAAAAAAATAATCCCCACAGCCACTATGGCTGCTTGTGAAAAATATGGACACTGTAACTTTTGTCTTAAGAGAATAAAACACTAGGGACTCAGTAACATTCATTCATTCATTGTTAGTGACCACTTTACTCTTGTCTGCGTCGTGGTGGATCCAGAGCCTGTCCTGGGAACACGACGCAAAGCAGGTGAATTCACCCCCATGGGATTTCAGTCCATCGCAGGAGACCATGCACACACACCCACATTCCCACGCTCATTCACACCAATGAATAACCTTAGCATAGCCAATCCTACTATCTGCATGTTTACGGACAGTGAGAGGAAACCAATGAACCCGAAGGAAACCCACATAACCATGGAGAGAACATGCGAAACTGCAGACAGTAACCCAGTAAAGCTACCCACTGCACCATCACACCACCCACTCAGTATCATGCGTTATTTTATATAATCAGAATGAATGAATCATCATAGCAGGTCAGGACCATGGACAGTGCATTAATACGTCTCAGAATATTATCAGACGAGCTGGATAGACTTGATGCAGAAATCGGAATATCACACGTCTTTATGAATTTAATGATAGTGTATTAAAATACAAAAGCGGACTCAAGTTTACAATGTTAAGCAACGGCACTGAAACAGCTCTCCATGAAGAGCAGTTCTTCATCTCCCATCGCAATCACACTGACACTAAGGAATAACAAGGAAGTCATTTGCGAAAACAAGGGCATGACGAACCTCTTCATATCTTGACCACAAGAGGTCAGCACATATTCCAAGTCAGTAAGAAAAAACACTTCAGAGATCAAGGATTAAGAGGATGGCATTCGGTATAGCTCTGCTTTTTGTAGGATATTAATACGCCTGCACTAACATGGACCAATTGTGCACTAGTGTATCGTTCACTTTAAAGGCTTGCTTTCCTACAGGCATATAATGAAGCACAGAGAAAACACTGAGGCATTTGTGTTTTTAATTGTAGACTGAAATACATGACAATGCAAGTATTAACAAAGAATATTTCATGATTTAGGCCTTTATAATACATTACAAACAAACAAAAAACAAACTCTCACATTGTGGTTTATCGTGAGACGCGGTTCAATATATGGGTTTAAAACGTGAATTCATGTTTCCTTGCCATGTGACAAAAGAGAAAGCAACTGATGACTGAACGCCTTAAGGCAGTAAACACTTGAAATCACACTGCTGTCCATTTGTACAAGATCTTCATACAGTCATACAATACACGTATACAGGATTATTCAATGGTTAGATTACAACCAAAGAGAAAATGAAAGAAAAAAAGAACTTTTTTTTTTATTTTTATTTTTACATAAAATACTTTTGAAGTATTGTCTTACAGTAAACTATAAATCAACCCTTTCAGGAACACACCCCAAGCAAAACCTTAAATCCTTAGGGATAAAGAATAATCACAAGGTTGCATTACTAAGTACATTCCAAAAATAAGTGTACAATATGCACACTTGGAAAAATACAAAATTAAAAGCTATATCTATGCAGACTGGTGAAATTGATGGAATAGTGAAAAGAAATGGAGCAAATGCCAAAATGTTCCTTGTTCCTTACTGTGGTAAAAAGTAACGTCTACAGATGAGTGTCCATGAGATCCATCATTCTGCTGGCTGCAGTAAGCCATCACAAGGTGGGATGGGCTGCTGGGCCGGACACAGCCGTGCTCTGCTCCTCAGTAAGGGCCACACGCTTAGCGGGCTGATTCAAGAACACAGGGGTTCCCAATGTATCACTTTGTGTCTTTTACAATATGCCGTAATTAAACCCCAAGGCCTTTGGGTCATCATTTCTGCACTCCTTAGGAGAACTACAGACGAGCACAGTTCATACCTCCAGTGTTTTTAAGATGCTGTCACGTTGAGGCTGGATTCAGGTGTAAAAAGAAAAATGCAGAACGAGCTGCTCATTGGTTGTTTTTGGCTTTTGCATGTGTTAGGATGTGCGACTTGAGATTGGTAGACTGAGCAAACTTTTTATTGCAGCCATCGAAAGGACAGACATATGGGCGGTCTCCAGTGTGAATTCGTACATGCGTGCGGAGGTTAAAGTCCAGGGAGAAGCGTTTCCCGCAGCCCTCGAAAGTGCACTAGGTAGGAGAGATAAACAGAGAATTTAGCTCTCTATTACCCACATATTCCATGGCATCAACAGAGGCTTGTGTGTGTAAATTAAACAAACATTCATTCATATTCAGTAAGCGCTTTATTCTGGTAACGTCTGCAACGTATACAAGCATGACTCAAGGCAAATCTTTGGTCGCTTCTTTTCTCCATTGCAAAAAGTATCAGACATTTCAACACCAGAAAACTGGAACTGTGCCTTTCCATTGGGCATCAGGCCAGTACCAAATATTCATATATTAATGCCTCAATAATGTCTTTACAAATATACTGTCACCTTGTTTATCCATCTCTCTTGTTTGCTGCAAACATTGACACAACAATGCCAGAAAGGAGTGTACTGGCACTTCTTTTCTCTCCATTTCAAGCACTGCTGTTAGGTAATGTTGCTGTAGAACAGCAGTAGTAATTATCATCAATTCACACAGAATCAGTGATCTCTTCATAAACCGCCGAAGATAGCAGTGTCTTACAATTCACCATACCAAAAATTCTATACAGGTACACCTCAGGTCGATGCATATTGATGGTTTTGACCTTTAACTGCTTGTTATGGCCATGAAAATTGCATTACAAGGCAACATGCCCATAACATGCGTGTAAGCTACTCTTGTGCTATGTACTCAAAGCACAAAATCTCTTTCCTGTACAGGGTATAATGCAATTTCCACCTCTACGTCTATTCAGGCTGGATTTATATTACCTGGGGATATTCCTACTGGCCCTTTTACAGGAGGTATAAGAAAGTAATCTTCCCAGAAACAGGAACACACACCCCATAAAAATTATTGACACGACAGATTCAGGCAGGACTAAAATCCCAAGATATAACGGTGAAAACTTCATTACCCGACCTCTCTGTGAGCAATTAAATCAGTCTGAATAGGGACATTGAGAAAATTGAAAAACATTTTATCAATGAGCCTTTTTATCAGTAACTTCATTTCAGCCAATATAAGCTAGTTAACCAAGCAGAGTAAATCAATGAGTTTAAAGGAACAAAATTAATCCAAGCATTTCTTCCATTTAGGACCCAGTAATGGGGTCCCTGCATGCTGAAATGTTCATGCAGGTGCTTTCACGGTCATCACAGTTGGTGAAAAATTAGCTACGACTAGAACCTCATGCTCTACTGGCTCCTGTTTAAGCCTGTTCTTGTTTTAAAATGTGCAATGGGGAAAAAGCACTTTGGCCAAGTGTTTAGACCGCACATATCACGCACACTGCCCACAGGCTAAATATGGCCCGCTCTCACATTTCATTCGGCCTGCATGAACTTGGGAATAAAATAATATTGAAACCGCTCGTAGTACACTACTACTCAACGTTTTTACTATATCTAGAATTCACATTAGATCTGTAGTGTAGCGATGACCACTGTACAGCACGCGGCCTCACATCTCACAGGTGCCGATTTTAATCAGCATTTCAACAGTAACTGTGGTGATTGATGTCAAACTCGCAATTAAAAAACTATCCAGAAATATGGCAGGTGTTGGCAATGGTGCAACCAGGAATTAATTTTAGTGTGGTGAGAAAATATACAAAATAAAATTGATAAGTGCAACATGCTCACACAATTTACGTGGACAGTAGTAGGAACGGTGATGACACAAACCGGTTATTTAATCATTTATGACACAATACATCATAAACCATTATTGCCATAAAATAGCTTTATCACAGTTCCACTGAAAAGTTTTAAAATAGTAATTGGGGTAAAATTCCTAAAGGTTATACTGGGGGAGATATATATATCTCCGTCAGGATAGCCTTTAGGAATGCCTTTAACAAAGGAAGAACATATTGAAGTCATTCTCATGGCTGGATCAGGAAGCTACAAAGTTATGATGGACATGCAATTACATGCACAACACCAGATGTGTTAACACAAGTTCATCATGAGTGTGAGAGATGACTGTGTGTGCTTACAAAGAAATGGAAATCATGTAAAGGAAGTTTTGCAAATAAAGCCACACTTTGCTAAAAAGTGCTAATTTCCCCCGTGTATAGAGACTTTCGGGACACCCAGTAGTTGTGTTAGCCCGTCTTTTTCCAAGAAACACACTATTCTAATTTCAAAGCCAGTTATTGATGTGAAGCAATGAAATAATGTTAAAACAAAAGTTCTTTTAGAATTAAGTTAAAAAAAAAAAGAAAAGAAAAGAATAGTCTTTGTTTCCGGCCTTTCAGGGTCTCACAATAAGGCAGATTTTGACTTTGATATCCTTGGTATATACTAACCTGGAAAGGTTTTTCTCCGGTGTGAACAAGTTGGTGGCGCTTTAGTTTTGAACTCTCTACAAAGGCTTTCCCGCACTCTGCGCACACATGAACCCGGGGCCCATGGGTATGGAGGTGCTTCCTCATTGCAGAGTTATCCCTGAACATCTTGGTGCATCCCTGAAAGAAACAGACAGTTTACGCCAACTTGAATTAATAAGACCAAATCAAAGCTTGCTACCAAGAACCCGTAAAGTGCAACGCATCATAACACGGTTAATTAATTAAGATATTAATATAAAGCTGAGATTTGCTTTGCAGCCCTGTTGAGAATTCAACAGCAGCATGGTGTAAGAGGCTTGTGAATGCATGTTACAGTCATGGACAGTGAAGTTGCTTACATATTCTTAGCTTTCCCCAAAAAAAAAAAGATGAGTAAATAATACTGAAGAATTTTGAATACATCACAAACACACTTACTTTGTGGGGACAGGCTATCGTTCTGGGTGCATCATCCTCTTTGACCTTTCGTGGTTTCATTCTGAGAGAACAGAAAGAACATGGTGCCTGATGAGCCGAATTAAGGCAAAATATTATTGTATTTATTGCTCAAAAGAACAACAATTCTCCCATTATGTAGTGTCTCATGTGAACACATCACAGCAAAGCACAGAGACCGTGACCAAAATAGCTGAGACTAACAGTTATACCACCAGTGTCCCCTGTGAACAGCAGAGTTTAGCCCCTTATAGACCCATTGAGAAATATACAAGCTCTGACACCAGTATGATTGACAATCCGCAGGTCTGTGTCTTACCGTACTGAAGTGCGACCCAAAGAGCCGCTATTGTTACTGTAAGAAAAGACCTCAATTAATACTTGTAGATTAAAATGTAGACTAAAACATGCATGATTGAAATGTAAACACTGTTTACTGTAACACGAATTCATTTTATTTCATTGCATGCCATGCACCAAGTGTATTACCATGTAAACTGGAATTCTGGCTTTACACAATACACAAAATATGCCCACTGGAAATCACACACACACACACAGAGATAAAAAAAAAAAAAATAAAATAAAAATACATACTAAAATAAATGTATATAAATGCATCTAGCAAATCTGATTTTCACTCTGAAACTGTAATTCATGCTTCAACTCATTAATCTCACAATGGTCTCAAGCTGAAGGAAAAATCATTTATAGCCATTTCTTCAGTCTTGACTTCCTAAGAGTTCCACACAGAGCTATGATCTGTAATTAGCTGCTAACAGGATTTCTAGTTTGTGACAAATCCTTTCAAAAACCCTAACCAGAGAGCATTTTAATGGTGATCGATTTCAAGTCACAGCGCATTCTCCAGTCAGTGTGCTGAGCAGAACGTCAGAGCATTCATTAGCAATACTGACCGCTTTCCCCACATAATACATGGAACATACAATGGAAAGAATATACTAGGAAATTTAATACAGTGAACATGATGGGTTCATGGCTCTACAGCAACTCATTTATCTAACATGTGTTTTTATCCGAATACACTGAGCTGTATAGTTGAAGGTTAAGGAGCTGGGGTCTGATTTATCAAAGCACGCGCAGAACAAATTCTACATCTGTGTTTTTAAAGTGCCAGGACGGACACAAAGAAATATGGGCAAATGCCCATAAATATCACATATAAATATCACACGTGCGTTCACACAGCTGTACACAATGGACGATAAATGACGAATCCCATACATCCTAAATTGCTCTGCTCGTGCATGACCACTCGCGTTTGTATAAAGATACGCCCCCAAAACACCATATATGGTAAACAGCTTCCCTTCAAAAAGCCCAGCAGCCTGCTCATGGGTCTGTTTGTTGCTGAGGACATGGACCATGTCAAAATATCTAAGAAGATAAACTCAGTCAAT
Organism: Ictalurus furcatus; assembly: GCF_023375685.1. Taxonomy (NCBI): domain Eukaryota; kingdom Metazoa; phylum Chordata; class Actinopteri; order Siluriformes; family Ictaluridae; genus Ictalurus; species Ictalurus furcatus. Next base: position 5,972,784 of record NC_071279.1, read on the forward strand.
GAAGTGGAGATAGTGTTGCACAAAGAAGAGTAAACAAAAATGGACTATTTCATTATTTTATAAGTGGTTTGTCTAAGATATAAATTTTCTTAGATTGTATGGCTTCATGTCTGCATTTTATTGCCCTAATTTACATTGAGACCATGCGATGGTGTGAAAATCTCTCATTATCGTCGTCTTATCCGCTGCCTTAGATAGAAATGTAATGTATTGCACAGTGAGCGATACAAATTCACACAAGATGGGTCATTATTTAGCTCAAAGTCGGTGGGAAAATACCAGACCTGTCTGCAATTTCTCACGGAAATGTACCAGTGGCTAAAAACTCTACAAGAGAGATGAACTAAAACTGCATTGGGCAAACAAAGCTGAATAACGATCCACTGATCGCTCTCAGCAAAGAGGTTTGTGCGCCCCTTCTAAACACATTCCCTACACAAAGCTGTGTGCTAAATCTCCAAGCAAGGAACCATCCTGATGAATCTTTAAATATACGTCTGTTATACAATTTTACTTCACGTTTCATCCGTCACCAGTCTGGTGTCACCTTGTGAGCACGAACGTCAGTAATTACTCCGTCGATTATGCGGTTATGCTGAACAGTAACACGAGATGGAAGGTCCTCATAATCAGTTTTACCCAAGATCATACTTTTCGACCACCGTCCATGGTCAGGAGTGAAAAATATCCACACATCCTCAAGCACAAAATGAAATCTGTGAATAATATTCTATGTGTAAAGACAGTTGACACACAAAACTGTGTGTATACATCTTTGTTAAACGACACCCCTGGAGTGACCTCACAAGGTCACGCTCACTAGCACAAACCCTTATTACCCACGTAAGTGTTTTTCAGTCCTGTTCCTGAGAGTACCCCCATCTTGCATGTCATTTTCCCTTCTCTAACTCGACCACTTCAGTCGGTTTCAGGCTTGTTGATCATCTGATTAGTTGTATCAGGTGATTGGGGGCAGGAAAAACAACAAAATATGCAGGTCAAGGGACCATTTTTTTCCATACGTCGCTTAACTAATGCATAAGCCTCCACAATATAAACGTATTAAGTTAACCTTAAGCTGTAATCTTTTTGTTCAAACTGACGCCATTTTTTTTCCTTATAAAAGAGCCCAAATTTAACCAAACCACCTAACATAGTAATCCGCGTATGAGGAACAGAGCCTAGGACCAGGACTGAGAAACCCTGGCCTACACTACTACAATCATATACAAACGTTTCTTTCTCCATAAGTGCAGACAACTCATTACCCAAATTATATGTTGCTCAGGGGCGTTTGACAAGTCAGTTCTCACAAAAAAACACACTAGTCATTTACAGTAGCCAACCTCAGTCAGCAGTTACATAAATCCATTTGTGTGTGTGTGTGTGTGTGTGTGTGTGTATGTATGCTTGTATACATCTCACCTGGCAAATTCCGCGAGCTGTTTGGGGTCAGAGAGGTCAATGCCCGGGATGCCACCGGGAGGAAGCTTTTTTCCAGTCATGTATTCAGAGTAATCTGGAGGAGAATTCTCTCCAATAATCTGCTCCTCCACCACTGTTTCATGGTCAATGTCCTTTTTATCATCTGGAATGAAAGCACATTATATACTACAAATTATTAAACAGCAAACAAAAGTATACGACAAAACATTTTATGAAAATCTTGCAGAAAGTGTACAATGTCAGTGTAACTAGTTATGGCTTGTTTTGTTCACACAGATTACAGAATGATTATAGTTTTCTAGATGATTACTTTCACTCTGATACAAATAAAAATTTATATTTCAATGCTGAAAACATTACTATGGCAAAAGCACCAGAACACCTGGCATCATCTGATATCCAACACACTGCTTAAAACAACTCTATAACGTATTATGCTTTTTGTACATGTTGATCATTTCTAGGAGAATAAGCTGACACTGTTACAGAGTGAGATCTACGGACCGTACAAAGACAGGCAAATATCATCCGGTATCTTTCAATCTGCCCATTCAAATGACATTTGCATGTGCAATTTGACTTGTCTCTAGTCACACCATCATAGCATTAACCTATAAATACAGACTTGAAATTTAGACTATTGAATTGCTTGCTCCTCTGTGGTACTGAAAAACCATTGAACTTTGTAGTACTGAACACATACAGATGTTTGTGCATCAGATGTGTATTTTTTGGTGCTAAAAATACACGAGTCTGACTTGCATTAGCGCAATCAACAAGAATCACAACTGAGCACCTAGTGTGTAGTAAACTGGCACGGTGCAGTGTAATCAGTGCAAACAATGAGAAGTGAGAAGTAGCAGGGAAGTGGAATACTGCATGTCATAAATAAGTAAACGCATCATGAGTATATACAATTGCAATCAAAATGATTCAACCCCCAGTGCAAATCATGTTTAATGTCAAAATCTGCAGACTTTCAGCTGTTTGCAATGAACAAATCAAACAAAAGCAATTGAAATAGTTCAACACAACGAATGCTTCAAGTGGTTTCCCCAAATTCAACTGAAAATGCAAGTGATAATGACTTCTCCAGTTTCAAAATTATTCAACCACCTGAATAGAATCATTCACAACAGCACAAATATGCAAAACAGGTGTTGTCTCAAGCACACCTGATACTACTAATCAAGGGCTTCATCAGTTGCACCAGGTGTGCTTGAGCTGATGAAATACCTGAACTGGCTAGGGGTAGAAAATTTATGAAATACCTGGACCGGGCAGAAAAAGAAAGCTATCAACGGCTGCAAACAAATTTCTGAGAAGGCAGGTTGTGAAAAACCCTCGAGTGACTGCAAGAGACCTGCGGCAAGACTTTGTGGCAAAAGGCACGGAGGTTTCAGTGAGCACAGTAAGGCTAAAAGCAGAACATTTCCATGCCAGAACTCCAAGACGTATACCACTACTGACCCAAAAGCACAAGAAAAGTCGGCTCAATATCATAAATAAGCCACATGAGTTTTGGGATTTTGCTCTGTGGAGCTCTGAAACAAACTGGAAGTTTTCAGCACGATGGGTCGGAGGTATTTCAGGAGAAAGAAGAATGAAGAAAGAACACTCTGTCCACAGTCAAGCATGGTGGTGGCTCGGTGATGCTCTGGAGCTGCTTTGCCTCCTCTGGCACTGAAAACTTGCAGCATGTGGAAGGCAAGATGGATTCATTGAAGTATCAGGAAATCATAGGAGAAAACGTCATGCCGTCTGTGAGGAAGCTGAAGCTTGGGTGTCGTTGGACCTTCCAACAGGACAATGATCCCAAGCATACATCAAATACCACCAAGGCTTGGTTGCAGAAGAATCCTGGAAGATTCTACAGGGCCATCACAGTCACCTGATTTGAACCCCATAGAAAATCTCTGGTGGGATTTGAAGAAGGCGTTGCAGCACACAAACCCAAAAATATCACTGAACTGGAGGCCATTCCTCATGGGGAATGGACTAAGATTCCTCAGGAACGCTGCCAGAAGCTACGCATCTCATCTGCAACAGGTCATAACAGCAAAAGAGTGCTTTACTAAGTACTAAAAATGCTTGCCATGAAAGTTTTGAATAATTTTGAAACTGGAGAAGTCATTATTGGTTGCATTTTCAGTTGAATTTGGAGAAACCACTCGAAGCATTCGTTGTGTTGAACCATTTCAATTGCTTTTGTTTGAGTTTTTTTTCATTGCAAACAGCTGAAAGTCTGTACATTTTGACAATAAACCTGATTTGCAATGGGGGTTGAATAATTTTGATTACAGCTGTAGGTGCCATAGAGTAACTCCATAGTAAATTATAAATAGCAAGAGTTTGCCCATTGTTGTACACGAGTAAGGTAGCATATTGCTCTTAAATATTGAGTCCAGTATTAGTGATCCTTGTGCATGACTTGTCATTGTTAGACAGGGTGCACACATGGGGTGTTGTTTTCTATGCAAATCAATATACACTCACTGTCCACTTTATTTATTCATACAGTTATCTTATCAGTCAGTCATTTGGTAGCAGTGCAATGCAAAAAATCATGCAGATATAGGTCAAGAGCTTCAGGTAACATTCACATCAAACATCAGAATGAAGAAAATGTCTGATCTCTGAATTTGAATGTGGCGTTCCTAGGGAACCCACCCGGTCATTGTCCAGTCTTCAGCTGTCCAGTTTTGGTGAGTCTGTGCTCATGATTCTTGTTTTGTCTTACAGTAGTGGAACCTGATGTGGTCTTGTGCTGTTGTAGCTCATCCACCTCAAAGTCTGATGTGCTGTGCATTCTGAGATGCTTTTCTGCACACCACGGTTGTAAAGAGTGTTTATTTGAATTACTATAGACTAGGGTTGCCACGATACCATAAACACATCTTGCGATACTATACCAGCTGAAGTATCACGATACCAAGCAATACTGTGTTAATTCATAATTCAAACTACAAAATAAACCAAATTTACACAATTACATAGATATAAATGAAAATAGACAAACCAGATTTTCCTCTGAATACATTATTAATGAGAATGAATAACTGGGTTTTGGAAAAACTCAAGAACAATCATACAACTGGCAGGCAACTAATTCAATGTGCCACATATTTAATCTGTTGTTCCCTAGAGCAATGAAATCATGCAAATGGAAATTGTCCTCAGAGAACCAAGAATGAACACATTAGGAATAAATAACTGAATTTGGAAATGAACTCCAAAAAAGGGGGCGGGGGGGTCAGGGCTGCAGCGGAGAGTCATAATTTAAGTAAAATGATTATTTTCGATAGAACACAAATACAAACACTTTAAAAAGTTATTTAGCGATTTCGTATTTATTGACTTTTTACAATTCAAGCACTTTTTAAACACCGCTAGACAGAAAATATCTATTTCCAAGGTTTTCCAGTACTCACATTTCAAAAAGCCCAATTCGAACGCTGATTTTTATTATTTAAACGCATAACGTAAGCTCACTAACAAGGCTAATTTTATGATTTACACACCGCGGTTAGCACACTGTTAGCTCGCTTGGTAGCAAACAGGACATTTTTAAAGATTAATGTAAATAATTTAGATTAAACGAAGTGTCACTAACCTTTGTGTATTCTGCAAAAGCAGTGAGATGTGTCGTTTTAGGGAAAATAGTATTAACTGTCACACATTCAACAACATTACTTACGGTACTACTGTGTTTAAAAAAAAAAAAAAAAAAAAACAGTGGCATCGGCGGTATTTTGAGACTTTAGTATCGGGATACTACCGTAGTACCGGTATATCGTTCAACCCTACTATAGACTTCCAGTCAGCTCAGACCAGTCTGGTCATTCTCCTCTAATCACTCTAATCTACAGTGTTTCAGCCAGCAGACCCTCTGCTCACAGGAAGTTTTTATTAGTTTTCACACCATTCTGTGTAAATGTTACAGACTGCTGTGTGTGAAAATCCCAGGAGATCAGCAGTCTTCTGAAAGGCTCAAACACAACCCATGTAGTACCAACACCCATGACACAGTTAAAGACACAGAGATGACACTTTTTTTCCCTTCATTCTGATGCTTAATGTAAACATTAACTGAAGCTCTGTGTGATTTTTGCATTGTGCTGCTGCCACATGACTGACTAACTCCATGAATGTACACGTGTTCCTAATAAAGTGGACTGTGAGTGCACCATACGCCTGTACAGGTTAGCATGCATAGTGGCAGCTTGGGGGTGTTTCTCTTGGAACTATTTATACACACTTTACAGTGCATGTCGGTTAATAATGTATGGACTTTGTGGTCAGTAGGATGAGGAAATAGAAATGAAATCAGCAACACTGCTTCATAAAACCCAACACCGTGTACATGTGGTGGGATTAGATACGGCTAAACTACAAGCAAATTAATAATACAGGACAAAAATGTTGAGATTAATTCTCAGGGCAAGCAGGATTTACTTATTATACCATCTGTCTGATCACACGGGGAAGTCTCTCGCTTTGTTGCACAGGGAACCTCATTTACCGAGTAATTCACTTATTCCTTACAGTAAAGAGCTGTATACACGACTGTTAATAAACATTAACGAGTTCGAACAAACGAGGGGGGAAAAAGAGTATTGTAATACAAATTTCTATCAGTCAGGGGTTGAATAAAGTGTTGTTTTTACAAAGACCGAATCGGAAACCATGTAGGGCATCAGTACTAGCCGACAGCTGTTGTTGCTAATTTAGTTAGCCAGCTATATAAGGTGAAACGTATCCTAGTTAGCCTGCTAGCTACATACAGTGTTGGTAGACGCAACTGTAATGACTCAAGAGATAACCCCGTTAGCCTAATACTGTATTTTATAACCGTATCACAGCAGAACTGTGTCATAACGTTTATATTATCTACTGAAACTGACGTGTGCTTTTGTAGTACATATTAAACCCTGAGCTAACAAGTTAGCTTCCAGACTAGCGGCCTAGACTCTACACGAGCAGCGCGCTCGCGCCAGCAAACGGCCGCCATCTTCGTTCGGCCGCGCCATCGCCATGTTTTCGGGCCGCCATACTGGACTCGGGGAACATGGCGGCGCCCAGCAACACTTAAAACATGGCTTCCCTTCAAAACAAAAACACAAGAGTCGAACTCTTCGCATGTTCGCGCACAGAAGTCTCGAAAAGAGAGTCCAGCCATTACTCTATCGGAACAGTCAGTGAAAATAGAGCAATGTAGAAAAGACAACGCCCTGCAAGGCCGCGCTTTGTATCGACAACACAAACCAGCGAGCAGAGAAACTTACGAATTTGTCAGAACCAAACTTACCCGACGCCCACATCGTCACGGAGAATTCTCCCTCCAGAGTCTTTATCTGCACCTGTTTTTGCTCCCATTTTCTCCCAGTGGCTTCTCCGGCGCTCAGGTATGTCTTTTTACCCGCTTTCTTTCCACCGCTTCCCCCCTTCTTCATCCGGCCCATGGAACTCTTCCCAGCTACCGTGACCAGAGTCTGCCCGATGTACTCCTCCTCTGACCCGGGAGCGGGCACCGGGATGAGGATCTGGTCCTCAAACCCATCGTCTGTCCGCAGATCGGACTCGTCCCCGCCGACTACCTCCTCCCGGGTCTGCACCAGGATCACCTCCTGATGGTGGACCTGATTCGGGTCGTCTGTTACGAGCGGCTGCAGCGCGATCATGGGCTGGTGCTCGTCATCATCGTCGCCCCCGACCACCGTGGTCTCGATCGTTTCCACCGGAATCGTCTCCACTTCTATTTCATGAAGTTCCACTATTTCAGCCGGCATCTCCGAGCCGTCTGTCTCGATATACAGCGTTTCCCCGGATGCCATGTTGAATTCCGCCAGCTTGCCTGCTTGCATATACACACACATATACACGCGCGCGCACGCACACAGCGCTCGTTACCCCCACAAACACACACTCCCTCACAGAGAAACGATAGCTGCCCTCCCTCTTCTCTCCGATAATACAAATAACTCCGCTTCGCCTCGCAACGAGATCCCGTCGCCTCTCCGTTTGAGTTTCAGATCTCGCGAGATTTGAGAAAAACGCTCATTGCCAGCAGATTCATGACAGATGGAGCGTGACAAAATATAATAATTAAATACATAGATGTGTTATTCACCGTAAGATTAAGTCAACAAATTTATTCCGAAATGTCTTGTTTAGTTTTTTTTTCTGCATTTATTGTATATACTGACGAATCGAGTGTTTTCCTTTTTTTATTTTGCCACTGAGTGAAAATTTGTACAAAGTACAATCAGTGAAAAATAAAAGCTCAGGAGAACCACACAGATGCCTTATGTATGTTTTTTTTTCTCAGTCTCTTGCATTGTAATATTAAATTAAATATAAAACGGAATTGTGCTAACAGGGTTATGTCCTCTAGAGGGCGCGCTTGAAGTGGATTCCTGTACAAATCTCTCACAAATTAATCATATCACCTAATTTATGCAAGACATGTTCACAACTTTATTTCATGTACTTGAAAGCACGTAGTCAAAAAAGGGGAAATTCAAAACAAACAATATATCACTGTACCCTTTTAGGCAATAAACATTTTTATTAACAACATGGTCACAAATACTCTGGTGTAGTGTGTTTTTTTTTGTTTGTTTGTTTTGTTTTTGTTTTTTTTTTTTGCTGTAAGATCGCAATATCCAAAAAGAAAGTTTGTCTCCTGTCCCTCAGTGTCATGTTCCACCTTCCTGTCAGTGGTTACACATCTGTGTTGCCAAAAGGAGTTAAAAAATACTCTTACAAAATCATGGTGAGAAACAAATATTTTTAACACAAACAAAGGAAAATAAAAGTCAAACAATATAAAATGTAGACATGGGCAATGTTCAGTGTATTATTATTATTATTATTATTATTAAATCACTGAATAAATACGTACTACCACCCAAATAAACACTGCTACCAATAATAGTAATAATAATAATAATAATAATAATAATAATAATAACAAAAGCAATCCAAAAAGGGGGAAAAATCTAGAACAAATTCCTATAAAGACATTAAAGACGTAAAAAGGTCAATATAAATTTAAACCAGAAAACAGAGAGGTCAGTGCAAGTGTCTTCCATCTGTTTTTATATCTGAGGAGTACCACAATGTAGACTACATATTAAAGCAAACTGATCCATTTGCTTTAACATGGCGGTAACGTTGCTGGGTGTCATCCCCTCTTCAGCTACAGCAGTTCCTGCCAGGGGTCAGGGCTCGTAAAAGAGGGGTCACATGAGGCTGGGAGATTATGTCGTGCTAATTCTACTAAGTTCATGTCTAATGGCTGGAAGAGAAAATAAAAACGCACAAGTTACTTACTAATTCATGATTCATTTAGCATATGTACGGTCTCATTTTACCATAATTGTAATTTTTTCATGAAATCTCTGAACATACCATCAATGATTTCATCTTTCACTTTGTGCAATTCACGAACAACTTCTTCCAAGATTTCCTACGGGTAAAGAAGTGAACAGCAAATAAACAAAACAAAGCAGTAAGCAGCAGTAGTAGTAATAATAGTTAACATATAGCTCAGTTTAACAAGATTAAACGCTTACTTGTTTCATTCTATCCAAGTCTAAGGCGTCTGTGTCAGTGCTACTGCCCACGGGTCGAACTCTGAACAGATCACACACACAGACTCATGATCAGAAAGTTTAACTGGTGGGTCCAGGCATACATTCCTCATTATCATAACTACATCATTTATTGATGTAAATTAGTCTTACTGTAGTTACTGAATAAGTCATAGCAAATACTGAATAATATGATATACTGCAGATAATTGAACAGTAACTCGAGAGATTAAGGGGTTAAATACTTCATCGACATACTTTAGTCCCACAGTGGAGCTGCATTTCAAGTATGAAATGTCTATACAAGTATGTTATTGTTATTACACTGATTAATATCACAGCCATCTTTCCCTTAGCATGTAAAATCATCTGAAACACTTATGTGAAACTAATGTGAAACTAATATGCTTTTTTCAGGACAACAATTAGCGTTTTCCACAACCAACACTGATTCATTCAGAGGAGTCAGTGAAAGGAATTAAAGATGAATCATGTAATTCATGGTAACATTGGCATTATTGTTTAATAGCCCTTAATTGTGCTGGTGATATTCCATGATCTGTGAGACTCTCTCACCTTGATACCAGTGATGATCTCTCTGCGGAGTTGGCTCGATCCCACGGCTTCTTTGCACCATCTGCAGGTGAGAATAAAAAAGATTGCAGGCTGATTGACAGCAGAAATCCCTCCTCCTTCACCTTATTTTAAATCATATTAATTTATCATTAGCATGAATCAGCTAAGTTAATAATATTACCATTAACTTTTGACATTGTGTTATACAATAATAAATTAGAAATGTCTATAGTATGAAGGATATGTTGACACAGAGAATATTTTATTTATCGAACAGGGACAATATACATTATTCATTAGATTTGTTCAAATGGATTTGGATTTTCATCTGCACTCCCTGTTGTTAAAGAAAAAAGACCCCCCAAAAAATCCACAAAGCAGCATTAAAAGATCACGGTTACGTAACACATACCTGCGTTCTGTCCTCTAGACATTGGAGAGGAATTTGCATCATCCTGTAATAAAGCATAGTCGTATGAAATGTTTCTTACCAACTACACAATTAAGCAGTTCACTGCTTCCCAAGTCATGTAAATTATTACTTTAGAGGAACACAGGCGATAAGGAACAGGAAAAGATTCTATGTTAAAAAAAAAAAAATCTGTGTTTAAAATATCACAGAAAGTCAGAAAAAACCTGTACACCTAAGTACTTACATTTTGGCAGTCTCCGTCTTTCTCTGACTGGCTTGCTGCTTTTCGTCTACGAATTGTGAAGTGCAAAAAAAACAGCATTAATTATTCCAATACTACTTTCCAAACCAGAAAAAAAGATATCACCTTGATGTTTAAATTTTTTTAATTGTTCCTGACCGTCGTGCCAGCAGGGCATTCATCTCCTCCATCAGGCCTCCACTTCCTCCGCTCGTCCGATTGGCATCGTTTTTGGCTCCTGAGCTCTCGTCAGACTGTAAACAAACGGAGCAGTCACAAATGATACACCATCACGTCCGTATACACAGTACCCCCACCATGCTGCATGCACATAGGTTTCAGAAATCTCAAGCTTCATTTAAGATCATAGAACTGACACCAGCTCCAATCTCCAATGTTATTAGAAACCACTAACAGACATCATGAATTTCAAGTATTCTGAGCATCCCGTTGACATCGTATTATAGCAGCAGTGGTGATACAGAATAAACAAATGATTCGTTTTTAATGAATCCTTGCAGTAGATCACATAACATGTTGCAATTTGCATAACTCAAAGATGAAACAGACCCTCTGCACTCGGCGCAGTTTGGCCCCAGCGATCATGGCGGCGAGGCCTGTTGGTGCGTGTGCATCCTCGTGGTGATGATGATGACCTCCATACCCACCTCCACCCAGAGGTAAGGGAGGTGGAGGAGGAGGAGGGGCTCCTGCTGTTGGAGGCGGAAGCCCAGGAGGTGCAGGAGGAGGAGGTGGAGGCGGGCATGGGCCTCCAATTGACATGACAGGTGGCACAATACTTGGAGGTGCCACCGAGAGCACTGCGGGATGTCCCTGAAATGGGGAGCCTGCCAAAATAAAAGGGAATAATAGATGAAACGTTAAAAAGTTAATACAATAAAAATAACATAAAAACACAGGGAACAGCAAATTAAGCTAATACAAATACCGCCCCCCCAACACACACACTAATTTGTTTCATACTTAGCAAGTATGTGGGAGTTGATGCTTAATCTATATACCGCTCCTTCATTTCCTACCTGAGTTGGATGAGCGTCGCTCTCTCTCAATATGCGCCTGCATTTGCTGCTGCTGCTGTTGCTGTATCTCCATCTGCCTGCAGAGCACACATGCAATTTATAGAGTCCGAGAGCAGAGTATATAATCTGCATTACAATCAGCTCAATAGCATGCAATTACTGTCATGCAACAAGACCTCACAGTTTCTCACTCAGCAATGAAGAGTTAGGGTCTGTTCAGTCTGTTTAGAAAGCTAGCAGTTAAGACTGCTAACTTTCTAAAGGGGTTCGACTTGGAATCATTCCTAAAAGGCAAAGCAACAGTCATAGGGTTCTACACAGAACCATTAAAGGTTGCTACCTTTCTAAAGGGGTTCGACTTGGAATCGTTCCTAAAAGGCAAAGCAACAGTTATAGGGTTCTACACAGAACCATTAAAGGTTCCCCTAGAGAGCGAGAAACCAAATAAACCTTTAGACTGCTAGATGGAACCTTTTCAATAAGAGCGCAAGAAGCAGAAGTTTGAATTGTTACTTTCCGTGTTGGGCCAAAAACATGTTGTAATAGTGCCTCTTTAAGATACGGTGCCCTCCACTAATATTGGCACCCTTGGTAAATATGAGCGAAGAAGGCTGTGAAAAATTGCCTTTATTGTTTAACCTTTTGATCTTTGGTTCAAAGGAATTGACAAAAATCTTCTGCTTTCATGGATATCAAACAATTGCAAACACAACACAGGTTTATCCAAAAAATCTTTGTTAAATATAGGTGTGCAACAATTATTGGCACCCTTTGTGCTAGCTCTGAGTCTTCTTCTATAATGCCTGATGAGGTTGGAGAATACATGGGACTGGGATGGTCATGGAAGGACATTGATTTTGTGGTCAGTAAACCATTTTTTTGTGTTGATTTTGATGTATGTTTTGGATCATTGCCCTGCTGGAAGATCCAACCACGGCCCATTTTAAGTCATCTACATACAACTGTCCTTCTGCTACAGTACTACATTTATACATTATATCACAGATATTGCTTGATATTTTTTGCTAGCACTATATGAGAATAGATGATAAGAAGAGAGATGTGAAGGTTTCCATCAGCAGGTTTCTGACACAGCAGACCTGATAACTGCAAACATGCCACAATTTCATTCTTCCATCTTTGGACTTCAAGAAGCAGCCTTTCTGTAGAATCTTCCAGATCTGTCACCCCCACATTTTCTATTCTGGTACTTCTCATTAAGTCTGACTGCGTCATCCACCGAATGTGAATAAATAAAGCGTTCTGCCTGTTAAACAATCATGAGTGAGAATGATGTCTCTTATTTTGCATGACCCATGACTCTCACATCCCATTGTGAGCCTCACATAATTACGCTGCAGTTATAAGTAGGAATTTACCTTCTCTGCACCTCCAGTTCTTCTGCTGTGGGGCCATTCTGTACATGCCGCTGAACTGCTGGACCTGAGAACAGAAGGTTGAGAACAGGATGATTGCAGGATGTAATATAAAAACTGCCAGGATCTGTCAGGGGGTCCAATCTTTAATTCCTCGCTTTTATAACAGCATTCTTTCCTTTTAGTTTCACCATAGTTATTGAATTTATAATAGTCATTATGTAATATGCTTTTGAATTAATAAATGGAAAATAAGTTCTGACTTTTTAAGGGTTAGTTAATATTCGACATTTGAGCCTGACCTTTGAACCTGAATCTTTGGCAGATGTTGGTATGGAAGTATGATATTGTATGATTATATGTTTTTGGTTTTCTTTTTTTAAACCAGGCTTTAATGTGCCCAAGATGAGCATAATTATATATATATATATATATAAAAAAGATATACTGCAATATGCACTGCATTATCTAATCAAAGCAACTCCTCTTACTCTTATATCCTTCTATAAATTTAGTACATGCTGGCAGACAATTTGCATCTTTCATAATGATATGTGACTAGATTTCATGTATAGACTCTCACTGATATTTTAATAGGAGAAATACCAGCTGGCTGTCACTACTTAAAGCAATGTACTTTCTGTTTTCCTGTGTCCTTTTGTCGGAGTTCATGAATGTTTGAACACTCCAGTGCAAGACAACGCATTTATATTGACAAAATTCCTTGTCTCAATGAGGGCAATATATCTACCATGTCTGTCTTCTCATTACTTTATTTTACAGTTAACTACAGAATGATCTGTGTGTAATGAGGCGCCCATAAATAGTATACATAAGAAAGTGGATTAAAAAATCCCACTGTATCGAGGGATTCTGAATGTCAAGTGCTTTCATTTGTGGAAATAGTAAATGTTCAGGATAAAATCTCGCAGCCAAACAAATTACAACAGACATTACGCAGCTGGCACAGTTACTGTCAAATGCTTAAATATTTTGTGCTGTTACCAGGACAGTACATGATATACAGTGTATAAACTGGAATTTAAAGAAAAATGTTCAAATATAGAAACAGGGTTTTCAAAAACTGATTGACATTTACACATGTACACATAGTATACTGCTTATATATATATATATATATATCAGTCATAACATTAAAACTATAAGTGATTATCTTGTTACAATGGCACTTGTCAAGGGGTGGGATTTATTAGGGAGCAAGTGAACAGTCAGTTTTCGATGTTGATGTGTTGGAAGCAGGGAAATCTGCAAAAAATAGTTTAAGAATGGTTTGAGGAACATGACAGTGAGTTTAAGGTGTTGACTTGGCCTCCAAATTCCCCAGATCCCAACCCAATCGAGCGTCTGTAGGATGAGCTGGACAAAGAAGTCCGATCCATGGACGCCCCACCTCACTACTTACAGAACTTAAAGGTTGCTAACGTCTTGGTGCCAGATACCACAGCACACCTTCACAGGTCTTGTGGAGTCCATGCATTGATGGGTCAGAGCAGTTTTGGCGGCTCAAGAGGGACCTACACAATATTAGTCAGGTGGTTGTAATATTATAGCTGATTGGTGTATATATATATATATATATATACTATATACTATGTATATGTATATATATATATATATATATATATATATATATATATATATATATATATATATATATTACACAGTTACATCCAGTCATACTATATATATATATATATATACACATAGTATGACTGGATGTAACTGTGTAATTAGTTATATGGTTATTTGCTTTTGTTTTTCATGCTCATGGCCCTGTTGTGTATCCTAACAGAACCAAATGAAATGAGTATTTTATTTCAGGGTCTTGCAGACGGTGCAGTGCCCTCTGGCTGTCACACTGTGTTTTACGATAATGATCTAGACTTGGCAGAAATCAGGAGATTAAAGCTTCAGCCTGTTTCATGTCTGCGTGTGTGGGACTATAAATTCAACAACAATAACAAAAATACAAATGTAGATCTCATGCCATCTCTCCATAAAAAATGTGGCTGTGTATTCAAATATAAGCAGTGATTGTATTTTAATTGTCTTGATAAAATAGGATTACCACATATTGTATAAAATATAAAACACATAAAATATTAACACAATTGATTAAAGATAATGAAGGCTGATATACTCTGCCAGATTGACAGAATCACATTTGGGATCTAATTGTAGTGTTGGTTAGAGGATGGAGGCACGCAGGTTTCCTTGAGGACGAAATGAACAGTAGAGGTAAAAAGATAGCAATACACCTCATTACTGCTACATGCTCACTGCCAGCAACTTGGGTAGAAATAAAATATCTGTGATGGATTCTTAGTGATTGCTACTGGGTAATTGACAGCTATGAACCGATAATGTTGTCTGTAATTGATGCATCGTAACAGGGAATGCCAGTCATTCCTCAGGATCAAATGTCAGCTTTCAAACCAACAAATAAAACACAGCAGAACCTGATCTGGTCTTTCAGAGCCTGACACCGGCACTTTGACTCATTTTTCATTGGTAAACCATGACATATACGTTACACAGTATAGCAGAATGTTACAAGTGACACAAATAGAATCATCCAACAAGTGTAAAACAAGATAACAAAGAAATTAGGCCTGTACTTAAGCTGTAATATATCTAGGTGATTATTAACATCCAGAGCAAGCACAAGCTCTAGATAAAGTAATCAGCTATTATGTTTCTTTGTCGGTGTTGTATATCAAGCGTTTGTTGTGAGATTACAAGTTTACAGTGACCTTTAACATTAACCTGTATCCTTGTCTGAATGTACCACTGGTCTGTTCGCATTGTCACTGGGCAATATAGTCTGCACTTGGTGGATATTTTCCAGCTGCGTTTTAATACATACGTGGTCATTTTTCATCTTCATCTGTACGACCGGTTAAAAGTGTTACCATTTCTTAAATTTCCTCAACTAGAAACCTTGAACATGTTCAGTGTAGTAGAGCATCATCATAGATATCATTATTCCAGTTCACCTCAGTAAAACTCTATTTATCCTCCCTACCCAAATAATGATTTTTTTTTCAACATGTACAATTATTTAAAGTAGTTTAATCAGTGACTATATATGTTTACAGCGTTTCAATATATTTCCTGACTTCCCATGTGAATGTTAACATACCAACTAAAGACATGATCTAAAGCCTTTCCCACACGCCCGGGTCCACTAAACCATCCTGATTAGAAAGACAAAGACAGAAGAGAGACAGCGAGCACGCAGTACCTACAAGACATCTTGAAGAAGAAGAGCCGGCCGTGGCAGATACACAGACACCCACAGACCAACTCGCTGCTGATCATAGTGCATTCAGCAGGCACTTCATCCCTTCTTCCTTCTCTTTCCTCCTCCTCCTCTCTGTCTCCTCTACACTCCTACACTGCAGGTCTCCTGTTTCTCTACAGGGTAACCCCATACCTGCAGTGTAGCAGCCGGTTAGCGAGCCCTGAGCAGCTCGCATTTCTCTAAAGCTCCCTGGGCAGCTGTCTGCACTACCACACACACCTCCCGACCAACAGAGAGCACTGCAGCTATATGCATGAAGGTGTGGGGTGACAAAAAATTTGTTTGTAAATGGGACAGTGTACAGAAATTGCTGTTGCTTACTCAGGAACACATTGTGATCTTAGCAGTGCATCCATCCATATCCTACACAAGGTCGTGGGGAGCCTATCACGGGGAAACTTGGGGGAGACCGCCTTGCACAACTGCACACACTGGACAGTTTAGAGATGCCAATCAGCCTACAGTGCATGTCTTTGGAGGAAACCGAAGTACCTGGAGGAATCCCCCGAAGCACACAGAGAACATGGAAATTCCGCGCACACAGGGTGGAGGCGGAATCGAACCCCCAACCCCGGAGGTGCAAGACCAAGATATGTTCCAGGAATAATATGTTAAAAGCATTTACATCATAGCACTGTGTTACTACAATAAAAAAGCACAGCATAGCATAGTTTATTGGTGCTCAGTCTAAAACTATTGGTTTTACACTGAACAGCAGTGGCTATGAAAAAAGAACACTGTGTGATATTGCAGTGGTCCATTTTCCTAGCAGCTCTTTATATACAAGAACGCTGTAACATAGAGGTATGCATTGAGACGTAACAAAAATGTTTTTTTATGTTCATGCAAATGGGAGCAAGCGGTCAGATAGGAAGTTCGCAGGACAAAGAAAGACCACGTTGATTAAAAGGTACTGAGTGGATAGCATTGCCATCTCACAGCTCCAGGGTCCCGGGTTAGATCCTGAGCTCAGGTTACTGTTCTCCCCATGTTCCTCTAGGTTCTCCAGTCCAATATCCAAAATATCCAAATTATCTTTATTCGACTCAGGTTCATCCACGGCATAAACAAAGCACACAAATCATACACGATAAGATGCATTTCATGCAGGCTAATGAAAGTGTGGTTGGCTACATAAAGCAAAATGAATATGTAAATTAAGTGAAATATTAAATGGTGTAACTCTTGTTTATGTTTTTTAAATTCACATTATTTATTTTTAATTACATTAGATCACAAGTCATACTGGCCCAGTCCCTCACTTAACATGACTGAAAAGCTATTAAAACGGTGTGAATCAATGATGGGAAGTTGACAAGTTTAGGGTGTCATTAAAAAAAACTTTTTTTGTTGAACTACAGAGCTTGTTTGCAGTCAACAACTCAGATAGATGAGGAACATGGACTTCTTCCCCTGATTTTTCAGGCCTCTTTCTGATTAGTCTTGTTTTTGCCTAAGATGACAAATTAAAGAAACCTAGAGAATAAACCAGATATAAAAACCAAACTGCTTATAACGTGTTCTTTTCTTCCCAGAACTTATGACTATGCATTCTACCGCATTTATTATTCTCACAGAAAAAGCACTTTGTTCTCATTCTGCTTCAGACTCTTTATTTCTCTCTGTCATTTTGTCTCAACAAGAGAAAGAAAAAGCAGAGAGGCACACTCTAGTACTGAACCCACGGGAGCACAACACAGCCACTTGGTTTAATTAAGATTAGCATTGTACTGGGAAAAATCCTTCTCAGCTAATAACTTAGCAGCCCTCATTCTAATTTATCTCATTATACACAGTTTCTTCATCTTTTCCTGCTTATAACTGTCACCACAACTCAAGTTCATACTATTCATGCCTGGAAAATGAATCGATTGCTGAATTTGAAGCATAAGCCCTGTGTAGGGCCCATATATACGGTGAATATATGTTATATGGCCTGGAAAAGCCCGTTGTATATCAATGAATCCTGGTAAGTAGCCAAAAATTGAGAAAACAACAGGTTTTGACCATTACCAAAAAAAGAAGAAGAAAGAAAACAGATCGTGTTGGATACAAAATGAGCCAGTTTAATGAACTGAAATAGTCTATCAATAAAGATAGGCAAATATTTTTTTTTAAATATTTTAAACGTACTTTATTTATTACATGTTAAAATCAAATTAAATCAATATATGGCACTTGTTTTTAAGACAATCAGCGTGTTGGTGTCATTCATCTTTAAATGACATTTTTCTCTTTTTTTCCACTCTTGTGGGTAATCAGACTTCAAAATGCTAGACCACGACTGAGGTATTTGCAAAAGGGATTCATATTTCAAACATACGTAAACCTGTCGTGTAAGCTAAGAATTTCAAATCCTTATATAATAGTAACAAATGTGCAAATTTCACCAAGTGAAGGATTTCCCAGGCCACCACATATACTGAGTGACTACAGCCACAGTGAACCCTTATGCTATGTCCCTACCAATTACATTTAACCTCAACGTTTAAGCGCTTCCTGTAAAATAAGTCTGTAAACACCAGCTGTGATGTAGTGCACAATGAACACCATTAGAGGGCCTCCTGATTCCCACATGGCCATGCAGGCTCTCTGCCCAGATGGCTGCTCAGTAGAAATGCGTGAGTTGCTCAGAACCTAGCCACAGATGCACACGAGTATTTGCTGAGTTAAAAGTGATAAGACCAACGTCTGCTGCAAATGTTTATGTGTGTTATTTGGAAATCCCATCAAGTCTTCCAGAGCCCTCACAAGTGAAAATCTCATGAGCTGAAAGAACATTATCCATGAACACACAGACACAGACATCAAAGATATAAAGTATCTACAAGGTCCAGGAATGAATGGATGGATAAGTATTTGCTATCGTCCTGATTCTTCTTGATTAGAACGTCCTGATTCTCTGTGACCATCAGTACATGGTTTCATTACAGCCAGGTTTAATCCTCTGGCTCTTCTCTGCAGACTCTGCTGTTCGCTAGCCACCACGGATAGATCCCATTATACCTATATATCCCTGGAAAAATCTTTTTTAATACTGCTTTTCTTATATAACATCACACTGCATCTTGTTGTTACATTATGCTTTTTTGTTTGTTGCATTTGTATTTTCCTTGAAGTCGAAAGATTAAGATGTGGAGAGTTTATACGAGGTCAGTGTGGTTATATAAGAGTCCTAGTAAGATTTAGCACATGTATGTAATGTGCAGTGCAGATATATTTCATTTGCAAGTGACTGTTTTTATTAACTATGAATGAATGAGTCAGTATCAGTCACCACAGAGTAATTTGTTTTGTTGTGGCTGGCGTAGTTGCACATATTGGACCCAAGACTGACTGACTAGCATCAGGTTTGCATGTATCTCTTGAGTCAGAGAGTCACAAATATATATTTAAACAACACAAATAGCAATGATCAGCTGTTTTTACATTACTCAGGATGTTTATTGTCTGCCTTTGATGTCAGCATGATCAGGCCGCACATAAGAGCAAGCCAGGTAATGAATCCTTGAACGAGTCTGAATGAATCATTTCACTGAATAGACTCAAAGGATTCGAGTCACCGAAAAGACTCAATTTCAACTTTAGTGAATACTAACATATAATCCTTAATGGAAGGATCTCTCTCTTTTGGCTTTATTATCAGAATTCATCAAAAATGCTAAAATGAAACACAAATGCATAATAATAATAATAATAATAATAATACATGTGATGTATGCTTTGCATTATGTTGTGTTTGTAGTGCATTTAGTTTCTATAAGTATGACATGTTGCTGTGTCAAAATCGTTTTAAATCATTTTCATGCTGTTCCTGGAACAATAATCCTTTTAACCAATCTCTGTCATCTACCATCATCAGTGTGTACCTCTGACTCCTCCCACTCCTGATTATTCACTCCACATGCACCAGTCAGCTTTCAGACACAAAAGAAATTGTGTGGCTCTGCATTTTCATCTATCCATCTTCTATACCGCTTATCCTTCAGGGTGACGGGGGAACCTGGAGCCTATCCCAGGAGCATGGGGAGCAAGGCAGGGTACATCCTGGACAGTAGGGTTTCACAATTAATCGGATATCGACCGCGATTACGATTTTGACTGCCCACTATTAAATGAGCATGATAGACTGCGATATTGATGTTTAAAGTTCGTCCTTCGCTCATAGAAAACTCTGCTGCAGATCAAATCAAGTGCTTCCTACACTTACAGCCAATCACCATAGAGTGGCGCAGGGATGACATCATTTTGTAATTCCAAATCACGGAAACGGTGTTAGCGATTTAGCGCTCGAGCTGCCAGTTTCTCTGCGAGCTCCAGCGCTTGCGTGAGGGAAAATCATGACACTAGCACGACGCTAAATGGCACTACAGAGGTTGTCGGGGACATTAAACGTCATCACGCCGAACGGGAAAAAACGTTACAGATAAACTCAGGGCTCTACAGTGCGACCATTTCACTCGCATTTGCAACTGAAGTACTCTGTGCGACTGTGAATAAATATTTATTCGCGGTGCGAGTGACTTGTACAGAGTTGTATAATACAATCAGAATAAAAACTACAGGAAGTCCAAAATGCATCTACACCGCGCAACAGTCACTTTCACACTGCTTTTCATCTCCTCAGTCAACCGAACAAGTGTTTAAATACTGCAGAGAAGCCATTATGATGACAAGAGTAACTCTGTACATCATCTTCTTCAACTTCCCGATCTCACAACCGCCATCTTTTATTGATCCCGCAAAATGACCTGAACTTTCACCTGCTCGTGTAGACACAGCGTCGTCGGGCGGAGTAAATGAATAATAATGCTAACGCTACAAGGTGGGGTTAATTCAAACTTCTTTATTAAATAATTCCTCACCAATCATAATCAAGAGTAGCAACTGTTCAGAAGGAGTACACTGATGCTCTCCATCACGCTCTTCACTAACTCAAACACATAGCGTATTCACTTCATTTAAACTTAAGGTAGCCAGATATCACTAGAAAAGTCAGCACAAGTTTCCATGTTTTGATTTAATCCCCCAAAAAGCATAATATTATCAGCAGACATGGCAACACTGTACTGGGGAACCGATCTAAAAGGAACAACTGATAAACAAACAAACAGAAAACTAATAAAATGTAAAGACAGAAAATGTGCTTAGTTATAAATAAAAAATAGATATTATAATAAATTCATAAAATATAAATAAACTGAGAAATGAAATAATGTTTCGTTACTATGGGTTGCATTTAATATCAATTTGAAATTACGCTTAGTTTGCTATTTCCTTAGAAAGCTATTAGTCTTTTTCCTAATATGGATCATGCTTGTGTTAATCTACTTTTAATTAAGACTCTTTAAGATATTTTAAAATAAATATTTTGTTTGTTTATTTATCAATTAACCAACAGTATTTCTCATTGCTATTATTTTAACTCAATTAACAGTGACCACGAGCAGAGAGCTTACATTTAACTGTTTATGACCTCCTGATTAAAGCTTAAACAAAAAAAAGATTGGTATCTGGATCGGTTTCAGTCCTAAAAATCCTGATCGGTGCATCCCTAATGAACACCATTAAACTAAAGCGCTTTGTATCTGACGGGTAAATGAACTCGCCCAATGACATCCTATATGAGATTATTCAGATATATACACAATATATACAGAGCGGTTCGAGAACTGACTCCAGCCCAGAACCATGACAGCGGAAAATGTCTAATAGTGTAGTTTTAAATATATTTAAGAGGTGCAGACTTCAAACACTGAACATTGAGGTTTATTATATTTGTTTAAAAGGTGGAACAGGTTAACGGTGGTTGTTTTTTGCAAACAGTCGGTAAAATGAACTGAAAATATTAAATTTAGTTTATCAGAAGGTAAATTAATGTGTCATGGCTCACACTATGTTCCTAAATTCTGTCATAATTGACAAGCTCAAGTTTTCTCATGCCTACTTGTGTGTTATATTGTGGCACATTAATGTTACCATCTGTAAAAAACAAAAACGAAAAAAAACCCACTAAACTTCAACTGTGCTTCTAAATTTTTGTAATCTCCTAAAAAGAATTGTCTTGCGTCTCTCCTCCTGTAAACACTGTTATTGCCTTTTCTGCTTACCCCTGAATTGTTTTCATTTAGTTGCATATTGTTATATTTGATGCATATTTTCATTTGGTTGATGGCATTTTTACTTATCCTATAATTTGGGTACAATTGTATTTATATTTTGCTTCTACGAGATGATGCACTTTAAGGACCAGTCTAATTTGATGCAAAGATTTGTACGTTAGCAGGAATGTAGCACAACATGGAGGTGAAAGCAGCGGTCTGCTTATTTAAATGTGAAAGTGCAAGAAAAATATGTTGTCACTAAAATCAATGAATAATCACGATAAATAATCAAGATCTCAATATTGATCAAAATAATCGGGTTTATCATTTTGGCCATAATCGTGCAGTCCTACTGGACAGGGTGCCAATCCATCGCAGGGCACAATCACATACACACACCATGGACACTTAGGACATGCCTATCAGCCTACCATGCATGTCTTTGGACTGGGGAAGGAAACCGGAGTACCTGGAGGAAACCCCTACAGCAAACTGAGAGAACATGCAAACTCCGCACACACAGGGTGGGAATCAAACCCCCAACTCTGGAAGTGTGAGGCAAACGTGCTAACCACTAAGCCACTGTGCGCCCTCTGCATTTTCTATTTATTTATTTATTTATTTTACATTTTTAAAAAAATATTGTAACATGACATAGTTCAGTTTGTAACTCACTAACTTTATCAGAACATTTAAAAAGTCTCTCTAAAACACACCCTTCTCTAAACAATACTGTAATTCCACATTTTGGCTTGTAAATATTGAACAGAATGTTTCATTTATTGAAAGTATTCCACCTGTACATCTTTTATCATTTAAATGAGCTTATTCATTTGCATTCAGAGCTAAAAATCTGCTGGCCTAAACAGTGCAGTAACTAGTTTAGCTACCACTAACTATGCATACAACCTAGTGAAAGTACCCGTGGTACACACTGATGTGAAATGCAGTTCCAGAACCAAGAAATCAAGCAACATGCCCTACTTAAAGAAACTATGACAGAGAGGTGATTTAATCCTATTTGTTGCCCTCCATTTAGGCTCACCTCCATCCTGGGTGCTGAGCACGTTGAGGGCAAACAGCATGGCGTTGGAGAAGGTGGTGGCCTCTTCCTTACTGGCAAAGTTGAGTCCATACACCTGCCTGGCATCACGCCATTGGTGAAATGTAGGAGTGGCCTGATTATACTTTAGCCCCTTTACAATAGAGTAGTTAATGACAACCTGAAAAAGAAGTAAAAAGGTCAGATGAGGAATCTGGTAAATGGCCATGAATCTGTCTACATTACACTGATCAGATACTAATTTAGTTGTTGCTTGCTGTTAGTATAGCATGTGTTTATAAATGAGACGCATAAAAAATTATACCAATCATTAATGACTTTACAAATTGTAATTCAGTGTAATTCATTCAAAGGAAGTAATATTAGCATTAGCAATGTAGCTCCTATCTACTCCCTCACTCATTTTTCAGTAATTGCTTTAACCTGATCAGGGTCACAGTGGGTCTCAGAGATGAACAATGAGAGAGCCATGGCTTTCATGTGGCCTGTTGTGAAAAGTACATTTTCTATTTCTATTTCTAATTTGATGAGGCTAAACGTAACAGCCTTGTCAATGTGTGGAGGTAAATTAGTCCATGTCTGGCAGTAAATCAGTAAATGAGACTGTACTGATACAGTTTTGTAACGCTTGATATGATGCTGTTGCCAGATCCTGATACACTTATACTTCTGCAGCTCATCTTACCCTCTGGACCTGCCTGGTTTATCCAAATGCTCGACTTCTGTTTGTAGTTTTCTGCACTTGTGAATCAGCTTCTGCTGATGTGGATAGACCCACATAGATACAACAAAGTTCTGCATTTACCAAAAACAGTTATGCCCAAAACCTTGATACTGTAGCTTTGTACTTGTACTACTATAATCATAAAGACTGTCCTGTGCTCATCCCAGAGACACATATCGAACATTCTTTCAACACTTCTACAACCAGATTTCTGTAAAGCTGCTCTAAACTTGATATTAAAAGCGCCAATCATATAAAATTGAATTAAGCTGAACTCAAGCATATCGAAAATGGGTACTCACCTGCTGATCCTGCAATTTGACCCCCACCACACGGAAGGTGTTGTTGGTAGTGTTGTGGTAGATGTTGATGCGACTGAAGCCTTGCTGGCCTGGTTTGATGGGCACCCACTTCTTGCTGGTGTCATCATAGACCATCACAGAGGCACGGGCCTGGCAAATACTCTGCTCACTACAACACAAGAAAAACAAAAGAGACATGATAGGTAGAGAGTCTATCATCATACAGATACCTTAAAATTCCACTCATCCTTTTAACAGTCATTGCAACCGGTGCTTAATTTTCCAGAACCCCAAGGTAGAGGTGGTGCAGGAAGTGTACTGTACAGGAAGGGATATAGTTCCTAAAACATATACAGTAGACACAACAGTACTTCAAGTGTCACATAATATAGTTCTATAGTTCACATATATAGCAACATAGACCCAGTCCTAGACCCATAGCATAGGTGTTATCTGGGTGTAAACGGTGTGTGTGTTGCACCATCTACTGCTGGGCATAAAAAATGCATAAAATGTATTAGTAATAGTAATCCGCCCTATTAGTACAACTAGTGGGGATACATTTTATGCATTTCTTATGCCCAGCAGTAGATGGTGCAATTTAGAAAGACTAGCTACTGGAATTTCAGAAAGATATTACATATCCACCCAAGTGGAATTAATCAGTGGGCCTATGCATGTACATTACAGCGACTGCTCAATGTGTGACTCACACAAAATCAGTGCAAGGAAATGTCCTCATTTAAAAATCCAAAAATGCATACGCGGCACAGAGATGAATTTTGTGAAAAATGGCAACAAAACCAGTTGGATTTTTTTCACAATATCCATGACACAGTGCTGTGAAAAAGGATTTCTTCGGTTTTTGTGTATATCTCATATTAAATATTGTTTCAGAAATGAAAACAAAATC
This sequence comes from Ictalurus furcatus, assembly GCF_023375685.1. Lineage (NCBI taxonomy): Eukaryota > Metazoa > Chordata > Actinopteri > Siluriformes > Ictaluridae > Ictalurus > Ictalurus furcatus. The sequence continues at coordinate 5,997,901 of NC_071279.1, forward strand.
TAAGATAAAACAAAGGCAACCTGAGGAAACACAAAACACAGTTTTATAGTTACTAATTCCCCAAATCTATGAAACTGCATTCATAATGATGTTCAGCTGGACTAGATGTAACCAGGCCTGATTAGTGCAAACCCTGTTCAATCAAATCAACACTTAAGTAGAACTTTCTCAACAGCATGAGGTTGGTTAAAAGGTCTTACGCAGTAACACACTATGCCAAAGTTGAAAGAAATTCCAGAAACGATGAGGAAGAAGGTGATTGAACTTCATCAGTCTGGGAAGGGTTACAAAGCTATTTCAAAGGCTCTGGGACTCCAACGGACCACAGTGAGAGCCATTATCTCCAAATGGAAAAATTCTGCACAGTAGTGAACCTTCCCAGAAGTGGCCGACCTTCCAAAATTCCTCCAAGAGCACAGTACCTACTCTTCCAGGAAGTCACAAAAGAGCCGAGGTCAACATCAAAGGACCTACAGGCCTCTCTTGCAATAAAGGTCACTGTTCATGACTCCACTATCAGAAAGACACAGGGCAAAAATGGCAGGTGAAAACCACTGCTAACCCAGAAGAACATTAAGGCTCGTCTGAATTTTGCCAAAACACACCAAGAAAAAAAGCCACAGAGGTGCCTGATCCATGCAAATAAGATACAGATCACAGGCATTTTAAATCTGAGACATGTCGGAACTTGTTCTGGTATGACCTGACACAAATTAGGTACTGATTATACTAGTCATTACAGAAACTGAGGCCAATCATTGTATGTAGATAGACAGACAGACAGACAGATAGATAGATAGATAGATAGATAGATAGATAGATAGATATTTCCATTTATCTATCCTAAATGTATTTTATCAAAATACTTTGCATGTTACTAACAGTCATTCCTGACAAATGTTCAGACAATTATCATCAGATCTATTATCTCTCTCTCTCTCTCTCTCTCTCTCTCTCTCTCTATATATATATATATATATATATATATATATATATATATATATATATATATATATACACTTTATTAACACAGATTTAACACAGATGGGCAATCTTGTACCACATGAATTTACACGAATACTATAACATCTGGAAAAGTTCATATAATTCATGCCTCTTGAACTCATCTGAGAGATTGGATTTACATCTGCTCTAAAGGGTGCATTTAATTTTGCATTCCTCTGTAGTTCCTGTCTGGATACGATCATGATATTAAAGACTCATGAACAACAAGGTGTAAACAGGGTCTTAATGGCTACACATCAAATATATCCAAAGTAACAGTGAAACAGAATCCTTCTATGTGATAGAAGGAGAAAAGAGAGCATGAGAAGGACATAGGCTAGATGGAGAGAGAGAAGGAGAGAGAAGCACAGAGGGGGGAGAATGGGAAAAGTGAAGCAGGAATAAGCACTGATATGAGTTTTTCACTAAAATGAGAAAAACAAACAGAGGCTACATTTGGCTCCAAACATGGACTGAGAATGAGAGGGGAATGACAGGAAGAGGAAAAGGGTCTTGAGAAACTTTGGCCAGTGCAGTAAACAATCCATACTTATTCAACTATGGGTTTATTTTTGGACTGTATGTTCTGCATTCTTTCCTTCAGACTACATACTTATAATTGTACTGCAGATGGAGGCTGTAAATGTAGCAATGCTTTAAAAATGGAGAATACATTGAGAATGCATGACCAGGATGAAACTTGTATTTGACCAACACATTTGGACTCTGGAGGTTTGTTGCACATGTCAGTTGAAAGAAATGCATTAAACAACTGGTATTTAAGTCCTAGAGTTGCATGTATTCTACTGAAATCATTCATCTTTTTCTACAGTCCAGTTAAAAATGCAGTATAATTTGATTGAAACAATCCTGTTCCTTTTGGAGTACAAAAAATTGGCTGGGAAATGTAAACTTACCAGACAGTCTGGTTATAAATAACCACATGTAAGACTAAGAGACTAATGCATCACTCACAGTACATTAGCAGCTCTCCTCCTCTAAGTGAGCTGTTTAATTTACATAGTTTCCTAAATTTGTTTGCTCTGGGCAAAATGATGAGTGATGAGAGCCAGTGAGGGTGAGAGAGTGATTGGGTGAGAGAGAGAGAGAGAGAGAGAGAGAGAGAGAGAGAGAGTATAAAATAAATAGCAAGATATGGAAAGAAGATCTGGTTGCAACCTACATACAGTACAAAATCTTTAAAAAAAAAAAAAAAACAAAGACACAATATACACACAGGTTAACATACACACACTCACACTGTGCATTGTCTTCCATACGACATTCTCAGAAAAAGAATAAACACTCTGTAAGTTATGAATTACAGTAGAATATTCCTCAACAGAAGAAAGGAGAAATGATCAATCTATTTATCCTGGCCCGCAATTCGAAAGATATACATTATAAAATCTGAAATGTGAACGATCGTAAATCCTTGCTGTCTGTGGAAGTCCTATCGTATCTCCTATACCACTACATGAGCACTAAAATACATCCTTCGAAGACATCCTTTTCAGTTTGCAAAGGTCTAAGAACATTTTCAGATCAGATTAAGGTTTTATAAATCTTGATTTGTGCATGATTTAACATAAGAATGAATAAGAATAAATCCATGAATTATAATAGAAAATCTGACTGTATGGATTTTATACATGAGGCCCCCTCTTCTCATCTGCCAGGACTGTACAGAGATTGTCTGTCACACACCTTCACAGGAAGTCTGCAGTACCATTAGCACAAATACTCAGAGGAAGTCTTTACTGTATATTTCAGATCACTGACTTTCTCTGTTAAATTACATGTGAAACAATCATAGCGCCAGTATTGTGTGTGCATGCGTCCATGTGTGTGTGTGTAGCCAGCAGGCAGTCTCTCAGTACTAATTGATGTGTCTTTTTCCAGTGTGTATGTACAGTATGTGTGGACTGAGGCTGTGTGAGGCAGAATGTCTGTCCCCTTAAAGATCTGAACACATCCCTGCATCGCTCATGGATAATTCAGCGGCATGTCAGTGCACACATCTCACCTCTTCCCTCTTCCTCTCCCACTTTCCCCAGCCTCCATGTTTAATATCTCTCACCCTTTTCTTTTGTCTTGTGCCCTACATGCTGGATATAAAGCTATAAAACTAAAGGCGTTTAGTTGGATACTAATGCAGGAGTTTATTCAAGAAAACACCAGAGACAAACAATCCAAAGGGCAATTCCACACTTGTAATTCAAACAACAGGCAAAAAGGCCAAGTAATGTTCGAACAGAGCAAACAGGGATCGGACGAGAATCCGAGTCAATAACCAAAACTAGAATCAAAAACAATATCTGAACTAAGGCTTGGAATCTTTTACTACACATGCTAGAAGCAAGACTTTGCACTGAACGCTGGAAAGTTCAGTGACCTGAAAACAATGGTTACCAGGATTGCAAAAGTCGCCCAATAGACAAAAACTGACACTATGCCTATCCCTAACACTATACATTGCATTTAAAGTCCTTGTGTTATTGTTATTTCTTTCGTAATACTTTCAAACATCATACAATACTTTTTAGCAGCACTTAAAGAAGTACATCTAAATTGCTTTGTATTATCATTGGCAGCTGGGGAAAACCTGTTGGATGTCACTGTGGCTGAAATATGGAATGAAAATTAAATAAGATTATCTCCCTTTTCATTTCTGGATTTAAAAATTCTACAACTTTACTTCTGGTTGAGACACAAAGAACATAGAAAGGCATTTCATTTCAGGAAAACTCTGTAGTTTCCAGAACTATATATACTATATGTTTCACCACCTGAAGGATTTTCCCAGGCCACCACACATATTGTCATAAATAAGGAATGTCTATTTAAAAAAAAAAGTGTAGACAAATTGGCTGGCATGGTCGCTTAGTATTTAGAATGTTTGCCTCGCACCCATGGGTTGTGGGTTTGATTCATGCCTCCGCTCTGTTTGTGTGGAGTTTGCACGTTGTCCCTATGCTCCTCCGGATACTCCGGTTTCTAGTCCAAAGACATGCGTTGTAGACTGACTGGCATTTCTAAATTGTCCATAGTGTGTGAATGGGTGTGTGAGTGTGTGCGTAGGTGTGTCCTGTGATGGGTTGGCACCCTGTCCAGGGTGTCCCCCGCCTAGTGCCCTGAGTTCCCTTGGATAGGCTCCAGGTTCCCTGTGAGTCTGTGTAGGATAAGCAGTGCAGAAAAAGTACTGCTGGAAGGATGGAGTAGACACATTAACCGACACACTGCAAATAGGATGAAGAGGCACACTTGGCCAGTAGAACATTGAGAGAAGTTTAGAGGTGTGTATGTCATTTCTATTTCTATGGTTTCCATGGGAACTTTTGTGATTTGTGATGACTCTGAATTTGAATTATTCCAAGACTACAACAAAACTAGTGGGAGAGATATGTATTTGCAAGAGAGAGAGAGAGAGAGAGAGAGAGAGAGAGAGAGAGAGAGGAATGTGAGTCTGAAGCTGTTAGTGGGTCCTGGAAGTTGAAGGGGTTCATTTAATTTTTCAGCCCCAGGTCTGTTGAAAAAGCTGGGCCTGCCAACACTGCTTGAAACTTTCAGTGTCTCTCATCTCTTTCTTTCTGTCTCTCCATGGTGTTTTCTGTGACTATCTCTTATAGAATATTTCCATGTAGTGCATGTATTTGGAATCATCCCTAGCTAAATATAACAAGACTCAATTAAAAACTATTTACTCACCGGAGAGCACAATGCAGGGCCTTATGTTGGAGTTGGGTAAACTGTGCACAGTGAGGCCTTGATCATTGTCTAATATTAGTTCGAGTACAGGATTGTTGTTCCTGAGAGTATGACATATTATGACCATGTTCTGCTATTACAATAAATATACATTGGCACTTGGTAACAGAGGCTGGTTGTGTGTGTGTGTGTGTGTGTGTGTGTGTATTCAGAGTTTATGCCTGTGTTGACTGAAATGCTCTGGAAGCATCTGTATCTCTTTCTCGATCAACATTAGAGCTGATTGAGCACTACTTTCGCTCGCCTTGTTTATCACTAAACATTGGCATTATGATCATTAACCCAATGATTTGGGATCAGCAGAAGAGGCTTTGTCATGAACCCCTCCCACCTGGTCATTGCTTTAACATAGTCTGACTAATTCTGCAGACTGATCTTCATGGTGTTTAGGCAAAATTAATTTAACTTTGATTTTCAGCACACAAGTATACACATGGCCATACACACTGGTGTGCCTCTCTGAGAACGATCTTCCTGATCAGTCTGTCACATCTTCCCTTTTATCATCATCCTATGCCATGATTTATAATCAGACAAATGTAAAACAGGCAATATCCAATTCACTACTGCAATGAACAATGACTCATGCAGTTGTGATAAAGCGTGTGATTCACAGGGCGGCTATTTTTATCAAGAGATGTACTCTGAGATGACGGTAAGGGAGATGTTTACTGTCTGCAAGGCCGTCTGATCCCATCTGCGTAAATCTAATACTGCAAAGTTAATTCAAAGATGTAATGAAGCCAACACAGCACAGACAGCATTATTATTAATGATGACACAATGCTATCATTTACACAGTGCTACCTCTGCTCATGAGATGTTTCATAAAAAATAATCATATCATTGCATAATAACGTCTTCCATTATCACATCATGTCTGGCGAGTGTGTGAGCATTAACATGCACATATAAACCAGCATGTTAAATCTCCAGTAGGGACAAAGTTAGCTTAAGACCAAATTTGGACTTGGAGCGGAAATAAAGGAATCAACTCACAATCCATCTTTAGGAACTTTTAAAGGTTATATGTAGAATCTTGCAAAAGACTGTTTCCCTTTTCTGAAAATGTTTCAAGTGGAACCTTTTTAGAAAGCTGGAACTGATAACCATCTGAAGGATCCCCTTTTCTAAGAGTGTAGGTAGAATTCAGCTACCACTCTACATACAACCAACACCCTTTAAGGGTCAAAGCTTATTTTTTTTCCACATCCTCAGGGAATGTTAACATGCATAAATATCATATTGGTTGCATAGACAGTATTAGAGCCTCACAGCTCAAGGGTTCACTCCTGCACTCAGGTTGCTTTAGTATACTTGGAGTTTCACATGTTCTCCCAGTGTCTGTGTAGGTTTATTCTCCAGTTTCCTCCCACCTCCCAAAAACATGCCTGATGGACTGGCTACACTAAACTCCCATCCAGGATATATCCTTGCCTTGTACACAGTGTTCCCAGGATAAGCTACAGATCCATCACAATCCTGACCAGAATAAAGCAATTATCATATAATAAATCAAAAAAACCACATTATTCTACTTGCAGTATTACTTCTCTATACATTTAAGTACTAATATGTTCTAAAGGTCAGTAATTCAGAATAATGGTCTGTATTACAATTATAGCTGAAAAAGTTTTTTTTTTTCTTTTTTTTAAGTCATAGAGAATGTACAATTTAATCTCCGTGGCTTGTTTAAAGACATTTTACATATTACATTTATTATATTACTGCATTACTTATAGAATTACATTTGGGTAGCATGGTGGTGTTGCAGCCAAAAATCTATGTCTCTCTAACCAGGTAATAAATCACAACCTGTATGATAAAATTCTAATAACATTGTGCCTCGTCATCCAGCGATAAGTTCATTAACACACGGCTATTCCCATTAATACTGTCTCTGTCTTTCAGAGTAAGCACCAATGGTTCATATTCAAATATAAACTACAATCCAACTAAACTAACCCTGTATCAGTTAGCTGACTTTAGCAACTTGAATAATTTTGTAGAATCATCAGCATATGTAGACACTACAATTGTTAGAGGCTGTATATACACACAGTTAGAGCTTTGCAAGGTTTGAGAGTTTTTATGATACAAGTGGCAGAACGCCCTGCCAAAGAAAACAGCCTTCCAGTACTAGGAACTGCAGTCAGAATTATGAGTCAGGCTTTTTTGGGGATGGTGTTACATAAGAAGCTTGCTGGCCTGCGCATTTGAGGTTTGGTGGCAGTGGAGGAACAACAAGAAGAAAAAGCTTTCTGTGCTTGAAAGCCTTGACTGCAGAAATAAAAAGCATTGACATTTAAAATGTCTGTGAAATCATTTAGAGTCTGAAAAGATAGGATTGATAGGATGGACTTGATAGAAATGATCTGATTGTGCATATTCTTCACGAGCATTTCTTTTGTTCGGATCAGGAACAGACATAAATAAAATCCCTTGAGACATATTTTATGGGAATGAACCTTTTGTGTTAGGATAGTATTTGTTGACAGATTATGTAGCCCCCTAAATACACCTACAGTTTAAGCACCTTGGATTGGCTGTAGTGCAACCTATGTGAGACACTATTAAAAACATGACTAAATCTTCACTTTACTATTTACCAACCCAAATTGCTCTAGATACCCTTTATAAAACAAGAGAATGAGCAATTCCCCCACAGCAATATAAGCAATCTGTTTTTTTTCTACAAACTGTTGCAGAGGAAACTAGTTAGCCTGATGTCACATCACATTACCTTGTGTTTATTAAATATTTTCCTGTCACATCATGCCCATTCAGGTTTATTTATTCCTGACTTTATAAATAAAATGAAATCATTTGACTCATTTGAGATGGATTTTATTTCCTCTCAAACTGGAAATATCAGGCTAACCAGTTTCCTTGCATCCAGTGCCCAAATTTGTAGCATTAGCTGCACATACAAATATAGTATCTATAAATTTGTTATTATTAAAGAATGACACGTAAAAAAAAATCTATTTATAGTTACATTTAATGTACAGGTTAGTTCCTGTTATCACTTACATTACAGCAGCTATAAAGTCATTCCTTTATGTTCTATTGAAGGCAATAAAAATTCAGCCAGTTACCAAGAAACTGTGAAACTCAACATATCAGAATTATTATATATAATTATATCTATAAAATTAGATATTAATATATCTAATTTTATAGATATATTTAGATATAATAATTCTGATATGTTGAGTAATGTAACTGTAACTATAAGTTCACATTTATAGTATCATTTACATTATTTTATCTAATTATATCTATAAAATTAGATATTAATATATACAATTTTATAGCTATAATTAGATATAATAATGTAAATGTAAATATAAATGTGAATTACAGCTTGCACTACAGTCAGAAAATGAATCAACAGAAGAATTTACTAGCACTATGGTATAAAAGCTTGATAAGTGCTTTAAATCCAAGAGTGTATTACACTGTGTATTGGTGTGAAGTGTATTGAGCTGGACATTGAATAAACCTAGCTAATCAATCCATCACTGGATACACAATAGAGTGGGAATGTTTTCGCTGCACTAATTTGCTGCTGCTCAGTGTCTAGTAAAGTAGTTAGTGGCACAGAGTATCTATATCTTAACACAAAATGTCCCATCTCATTTAAATTAATGTGCACAAAACAGACACAAACTACGGCAACTCGGTTCATTAGGCAGTAATTGTTTATGTGTTAATTTGTGACAATAATCACGATCATTTGGGGTACAATAATGTAATGTCCTGTTGAGTTCAACCACTTACTGAGATATTACTTGCCTTCAGTGAAATTAGCATGTGCCTGGTCACACATCTGATGGCATCTTTTCTGTGTGTGAGCAATGACTGTATAGGTACAATATTCCTGTCTGTATCACAAACTCTATATAACCCACCATTAAAATAATGCATGATCTGTAAGTAGACTATGGCCTCTAAAGGCATCACTGATGGCTTCTAATATCTGCTTACAGCCTACACAAGCTGGACGTGCTACAATCGCTGACCTTTACAAATGAGAAAAATGCAAATGCAAAACATCTTCAAAGGCTTTGTAATAATCCCGTGGATTACACCATATGGAAAAAACGAAAGCATAGCCATTATCCCCTGCTAGTGTGTAAATATTTAGCAACACTACACAAAGCTATACTACACACAGAAAGAATGAAACGACGACACATGCACAGTTGATTAGACAAGGCGGATGCATACCGTCAACATTCATTGACTTATAACAACATTTTAACCTAATTACCATGTATAAACCGCATTAAGCCTCTTTTCCTTGGATTAACAGTCAGCGTTAAAAAGAGGCTTCAGCTGGAAAAGCTGAAAATTTAAGAGCCTTGCTGGGTTATAGTGATGCAGATCATAGAGTTGACATTACACTCAGCCTCCGTAAACAGTTGAAGCCAAGACAGCGTTTCATTTTACCTCATTTGGTCATCTGTAGCAATCAATTAAAAGAGAAAATAGTTGCTTAATAATATTCTCTTTTTTTCCACCATGCTCATGCACAAAACGTTAATACAGTATTATAATATTAGGCCTTGTTTCACAATGTTCAGCCTGCTTTACAATTGGTATTTCACATTATCATTAGTTCTGATAGGATTCACCAACACTTCACAGTCCGTTGGAGTTTACAATATTTACCATCAAACTAAAATAACTATTTTGGCCATTTAGAAGCCATTCATGAGTAAAGACAGTCAAACGCTAAACCTTTAAGAGATCCTGTTTTAAAAGAATCTCATTTGTATAATGTATGGTGTTCAGACAGACACAAATCCATGTGAGGAAAATGTTATAACAGAGGATCATACCTAAATTAGGAGAACAATGGAATGAGAGCCTTTGTCTTTGAGACTACAGTTTTCAATGTTCCACGTGAGCACATGTGAAGCCTTGAAGCAGGAGCTAATCTAGTACCGTAGGGTATAAACACCCTAAAGCTTTCAGTCAGTTATGTTTTATGCTTTTACTCCGGTTTCATTCCTTCTTGGGAATCTATGGCATGATGAATGATGATTGAGACCACAGAAATGGTTGAGACAATCATAGTTAATTTGATTCATTTTGTAAATGCATCTTGGTATGCGAAAGAAAAGCCTATAGGCTGTTATTCCTTGCAGAAATCCATGAAAGCACACGTAAATGAACACACATCAGAAAAGATTATGTTTGGTCCCTTTGCCTCTCTGTTTGAGGAGACACTGAGTGCTCTCCTGTCGCATGGTTGCCATGGAGTCTTGGCCATGGAGTATTATGGGATGCTGGGAAGCACCTCATCTCCATGGTATCCAGAATCCTTACTGCGGTACAAAGCTTTTCTGTAGCATCCATTTCCTTATATTGTCCCCTCTTATGGACAACACACACACATTTCACACCCGTTTTGTCCTTTTTTGAATTTGCAATTTTCTTTCATATACTGTTCATTCTCTCCTTTTCCTTTTCTTCTCTTATTCAGTCTGCTTCCCTTTAATTACTTAGTATTTTCTTCCTCTCCATCAAGCCATCTGACCTTCACACCTTTCTCTTTACCCTTTCTTCTTTTTGCATTTGTTTTCCCTGTCCTTCCCCATCTGACCTAATAACCTCATTATTGATCAAGCCAGTGTGTCTGTAGCCTGATACTGAAGCTGTGCTCTTCTAACTCAGTCCAGCTGATCTGTATTACCTCAATAACAGTCAGTGGAAACTTGGTGCACCGAGACCGCAAACCTCACAACTATGTTACAAACAGCACAAACCCAAAACCTCCACTTCTAAAAACATCCTGGCTACAATAACACAGCCAGAATGTAAGCAACTCCACATTGAATACTTTTTTTCTCTTTATTATTATTTTTGTCACGTTTAATACAGTATGGAGCATCATGTTTTTCTTTATGCACTATAAAATGTCATACCTTACTTCAACTGCTAAAATTTAACCGCATAACTTTCAACACATCTTTAGTGGGTTAGATCAACGGAATGTGCTAAAACAATATCTCTGCTCCCAAGAGAGGACATGGATTCGGATTCAAAGCCAGAAATACAATCCTCATGCTGTATCACTACCTCTACGTCCAAATCAAACAGATATGCAAGGACTATTTCACCAAACCAGTGCACTCACACACACACACACACACACACACACACACACACACCAGCCAAACACATTAAGGTTGAGCCTCCAAGTAATATCGCCAATGTCATGCTCAAAATCCAGTGGCAGCTTTGTGCACTGTAAGTTCCTCTACAGCCCAGTAGGAAGGTCACAAGCATCACAGCAATAAAATCTGATTAGTATAATAATACTCAGTGGGTCATTAAATCAGCTGTAACTGTGCAAGGGAGGGAAATAAGAAGGAGATTAGAGGGCTAGATGAATCTGAAACAATGAATGGGAGTGGAAATGGATGGATATGGTTGTAAATCGGTAGGTTATGAGAAAATTTCATGCCTGATTCATTATGCTGCAAAGATGTATAGATTAGCGCTAACTTTAGACACAGTATCTAACTGGTTTTGATAAGCATGGAGTAATATTCAAAAACCTTTCACTGGTGTACTACCACTCACTCTATCTGAGCTATTTAAATGTATATACAGTATGTGGTCTTGAGATATATCATTGGCATAATGAGGAAAAGACTCTGACATGAAGTTAAAGCTGTGTGAGGCCAAACAAAGGGCTGAAAATATTCAATCATGTTCCTCAAGTATCCTCAAGACTTCCACTGTAACAATATCAGTGATGTGGCCCAACAAGGCATCCTGAGAAAACACCAACAAAGCAGAAAACAAGAAAGAACAAAAGACTCATAGTCGTACACTTTAATCTCACGAACAGCACTTCCACTGCCAGTCACCGCAGCAGTCCCAGCTACAAAGGAAAGCATAACTCAACCTCCAGTCTCACAGTTTTCATCAAAACCACTCAATTAGAATTCCTCTCGACAACTCAGAGCAGCTACAAGGGACAGCTGGACAGAGGACAAACCTACCTGAGCTTATACTCAATGACCTGAGCGCTGGCGTCACAGTAGATCTGGGGGAAGTAGAAGCGATGTGACTGCAGGTTAATACCCATCGTTTTGGGTCACAGCAGAGGACCAGGTGCTCTCATTCACTTGTTCTATCGCTCAGTGGGCTGTAAGCTGGGCTCCTCCTCCACTCAATGTAGCCTTCGTTAACGGTTCAAAGGCAGAAAGAGCAACAGCATCTTATCCGAGCAGCAGTTGCACAAAGGGTGGCACAAGCTGCCTGATCTCACTTCACCTTCCATCACACATGCATTCACAGAGCAGACACTCAGCTGAACAATGACGCTGAAGGGATTTGCTTTGAAAAAATGGCATGAAGTAATGAAATGCTAAGGTGTTCTTAGTAAGAAAGAAACTATGAGTCATCTCATCCTCACTGAATCAATCCTGACAGAATATCACACCAGAGAAACACATTAATAAGAGAAAGGAGTCGATTTTTTTTTTTTTAAAAAAAAGGAAAAAAAAGACAGAATAGAGCTCTCTTCTGAGAGGAGGGAATGATGTTCTCTATGAGGTGTCACCCTCAGACTGCTTCTCGCTTCATCCACTAGATTAGTTCCCTCCCACAACCCTCCATCTCTCCATCCCTCCCTCCCTCCTTCCTGCTGTGATATAAAATAGGCTTAAAACCCCCAATTTACCATTACAGCTACTACTGTTGCTTGGTCCTTTTCTCCTATCTTCATTCTTCCCTCTGTTCCTTTTTGCCTCTCAATTTTTACTTCCCCTTTTCTCATTTTCTCTCTCTCTCTCTCTCTCTCTCACACACACACACACACCCTCTCTTTTTCTCGACCTCTTTCTCTCTCACACACACACACACCCTCTCTCTTTCTCTATCGCTCTCTCTTTCTCTCACACCCTCTCTCTTTCTCTATCGCTCTCTCTTTCTCTCACACCCTCTCTCTTTCTCTATCGCTCTCTCTTTCTCTCACACCCTCTCTCTTTCTCTATCGCTCTCTCTTTCTCTCACATCCTCTCTCTTTCTCTATCGCTCTCTCTTTCTCTCACACCCTCTCTCTTTCTCTATCGCTCTCTCTTTCTCTCACACCCTCTCTCTTTCTCTATCGCTCTCTCTTTCTCTCACACCCTCTCTCTTTCTCTCACACCCTCTCTCTTTCTCTATCGCTCTCTCTTTCTCTCACACCCTCTCTCTTTCTCTATCGCTCTCTCTTTCTCTCACACCCTCTCTCTTTCTCTATCGCTCTCTCTTTCTCTCACATCCTCTCTCTTTCTCTATCGCTCTCTCTTTCTCTCACACCCTCTCTCTTTCTCTATCGCTCTCTCTTTCTCTCACACCCTCTCTCTTTCTCTATCGCTCTCTCTTTCTCTCACACCCTCTCTCTTTCTCTCACACCCTCTCTCTTTCTCTCACACCCTCTCTCTTTCTCTATCGCTCTCTCTTTCTCTCACACCCTCTCTCTTTCTCTATCGCTCTCTCTTTCTCTCACACCCTCTCTCTTTCTCTCACACCCTCTCTCTTTCTCTATCGCTCTCTCTTTCTCTCACACCCTCTCTCTTTCTCTATCGCTCTCTCTTTCTCTCACACCCTCTCTCTTTCTCTCACACCCTCTCTCTTTCTCTATCGCTCTCTCTTTCTCTCACACCCTCTCTCTTTCTCTATTGCTCTCTCTTTCTCTCACACCCTCTCTCTTTCTCTATCGCTCTCTCTTTCTCTCACACCCTCTCTCTTTCTCTATCGCTCTCTCTTTCTCTCACACCCTCTCTCTTTCTCTATCGCTCTCTCTTTCTCTCACACCCTCTCTCTTTCTCTCACACCCTCTCTCTTTCTCTATCGCTCTCTCTTTCTCTCACATCCTCTCTCTTTCTCTATCGCTCTCTCTTTCTCTCACACCCTCCCTCTTTCTCTATCGCTCTCTCTTTCTCTCACACCCTCTCTCTCTATCACTCTCTCTTTCTCTCACACCCTCTCTCTTTCTCTCACACCCTCTCTCTCTATCGCTCTCTCTTTCTCTCACACTCTTTCTCTCACACCCTCTCTCTTTCTCTCACACCCTCTCTCTCTATCGCTCTCTCTTTCTCTCACACCCTCTCTCTTTCTCTATCGTGCTCTCTTTCTCTCACACTCTCTCTCTCTCTCTCTCTCTCTCTCTCTCTCTGACTTGCTGGATGTGTATCCTCTATGCCACGGGAAAATTCACACAGTGCTGCGATTGATTCTACTGTAAATGCTAGTAGAAAATACTTGCTTTTAGGTCCCTAAACAGAGGCTGTAAACTGAAGTCACCAGAGCCTAAACCTCCATCATCATCATCTCTGAGACATGACACATATAGTCATTACCTTCATCATTTATTCTGATCTGGTCAAGTACGCAGTGATGAATGGGTACTACTAGCACATGCCTTTAACATAGGATCATTAAAAGCACCATGCATGCTCCATTACTGGAATTTCCTGCCAGGGATTCAAGATTCAAGATTTTATTTGTCACATACACAATTATATCCAGTATATAACTTGCAGTGAAATGAAAACCGGGCCCACTCCACTTAAATAAAGACGATAAAGCATTAACTTTTCTCATCTTTTCTTATGCAAGGTTTGTGTTGTCTTATGCAAGGCATGTTCATTGTGTTACAAACTTAAAAATGTTATGAAAATGCGTAATTTTGTTTCCCATGATTAGTGTGCAACACAGACTAGAGTCCCAGCATTTCACATTCTGTACTTCTATTGTCTTAAATCTTTCTTTCTCTCAGTGGTGAATGAATTATCTAAACCTTTTATATACAACTTTAAAAAAAAAAATCCTAAAACTTTCACTAATCAATCCTCTCTGGTCCAATAAATCAGTAAAAATTAAATGATTTCAAATGTTATTGTTTAAATCTGCTATTATCAGTAAACTAACATTGGCAGTTCAAGGTTCAGTTGAATAAGACTAAATGAAACCTGAAAAGCAGCACTTGCTTAATGTAAACCCTCCCAAACACTCATTTCTCAAATGTAAGTCTGTACAGAAATGACCTTCTCTCATAATGCAGTTTACGGCTGTTTATCTCTTTTTAATTGATAAAAAACTAATGAATTAATTAGTTAATAAAGTCCACATTGCCTATGTTGCAAATATATAAGTGCAATTAATTGTGTGTGATAAATATAATTATAAAAGGTTAAGGGTTGGATGTGGTTAGAATTCATACCTTTTCATACAGCGTGTACTGTGTATAACACTGAGTGCAATCCAATCACATCGTCCTCACTTGGTAGTATTCCTACAACATTGTTAACAAGATTAGGTTTCTGCTAATAATGATACAGTGCTGTGTATATAAAAAGTATTTGCGCCATCCTGATTTTTTGTGGTGTGTATTTTGTTTTTGTTTATATATGAGCTACAGGCCTCTCTTGCATCACTAAAGGTCACTCCACTATCAGAAAGACACTGGGCAAAAATGGCATCCATGGAAGAGTGGTGAGGTGAAAACCACTGCTAACCCGGAAGAACATTAAGACTCGTCTGAATTTTGCCAAAACACACCTTGATGATCCTCAAACCTTCTGGGAGAATGTTCTTTGGACTGAAGACTGGGGTCCTGTTACATGTGGCATAAACCAAACACAGAATTCCACAAAAAACAACATCATACCTACAGTCAAGCATGGTGGTGGAAGTGTGATGGTGTGGGGAAGCTTTGCTGCTTCAGGGCCTGGGCAACTTGCAGTAATTGAGGGAAATATGAATTCTGCTCTCTACCAGAAAATCCTAAAGGAGAATGTCTGGTCTTCAGTCCGTAAGTTGAAACTCAAGCGCAACTGGATTACGCAGCAAGACAATGATCCAAAGCATAGGAGTAAATCCTAGTCCTAGAAGTAAGTGGAAGACTGATCTCCAGTTATCAGAAGCGCTCGATTGCAGTTATTGCTGCTAAAAGTATCACAACCAGATTTTAAGTTTAAAGGGGTAATGCATTTTTCACGTTGGTGATAGGTGTTGGATACATTTTTTTGCTTCAATAAAATAAATAAATAGATAGATAGATAGATAGATAGATAGATAGATAGATAGATAGAAACTGTATTTTGTGTTTGTTCAGGTTGCCTTTGTTTTATGTTGTATTTCGTTTGAAGCTCTAAAACTATTTTGTATGAGATATATACAGAAACAGAAGAAATCAGGATGGGGCAAATACTTTTTCACAGCACTATATGTTTCCATATGCGCAGGTTTCCATTATAATACGGAAAAAAGCAAGATATTTCCCAGACAATGAAAATCTCTCTTGATTGGTAATAAAACACTAGTACACATACTACTATCCAGAATGTCATGCTTCATAGAATATGACCTGGCCAATGAATGCATTTAGTCTTGATGTTAAATACAGATACAGATATAGCCATAAATATAAATATAGATATAAGGGAAGAGCAGAGGCTGCTTATACAGAGGGAGCAAGCAGCCCTTCCCCCATCATCATCCCCTCCAGCAGGTTCCTGCATGGCTGCAGACTGCATTTTAATCCTTAAAGGGAAACACGCCCCTTTAAGTGGAGCTCAGCCAAGAGTCAACTGTAACCCGCACAACCATTAGCACACCGCAGGGACCATGACTTTCTGTTAGACATCCGACCAGACACATGGGCACAGCCACCCATGATGAAGAGCATGACCACAGAGGGAAATGGGGGAGGTGAGGATGGGGGTATACAGGCTAATGAAATGAAGAAAGAGAAAGGTAATGAAATACGCATGTGAATGAAGGGGAACCCATCAAACATAATTAATGTATGGCACAGGAGAGTGTGAAAAGACAACTTTCATAGGCATAGAGCAAAGTAGAGAACTGGCTGACAGTGAAAGTCTGATTAAGCAGAGAGACAAGAAGAGAGGTTGGATGGATGGAGATTGGCAGCTGGCTCCAAGGCGGATCAGTTTTCTTAGCCTTTTTACAGCCATTTGTTGGCAGGGTTTTCCATTAGGGGAAGTGGATTATATGTATGTCATCCAAGACAAGGTCAAAAAGGCACTATACAGTTGTGCTCATAAATGTACATACTTCTTGCAGAATCTGCAAAATTTTAATAGTTCAAATTATTATTATTATTATTATTAATAATAATAATAATAATAAGAGGGATCATAAAAATGGCATTTTGTGTTTTTTGGGGGTTTTTTTCCTTCCCCGAATAAACTATTTCACATAACAGATGTTCACATATAGTCCACAAGACACAATAATAAATGAATTTACACAAATGAGAAAGTTTACATACACTCGATTCTTAATACATGATGTTGAGATCCGTCTTTTCACACATAGGACAACTGAGGAACTCATATTCAGGGGGCCTAGAAATAAATAAATGCAAGCTCACACACACAATGTAAATTCAACTTAACAAACGTTATGAAACCGTAATACCAAAGAAGAATATTACTGAATATTGAATGCACAATAACTGCACTGTTTTACTATATACTCTTTATACAACAGGAAGTAAAATCAGGAAACAGAGATTTGTAAAGCTAGTTTTCTTTCAGTCAGTCCAGGGTGTATCCCTGCCCTACCCATCAGTGTTTGTGCAATAGGCTCCAGATCCATCATGGAGAATCAAGCAGTTACTAAATAATGAATCTATCCAATGCAAAGTGGAAATTGTGGTTAAACACATTCCTCAAATGAACCCAGGTTACCACAAATAGAAAAAAAAAAAACCTGTTTGTTTTATTTTAATTCTCTCAAAGTTCAAATATGCCCTATTTATGTTTACACTAAAGCAGAATTCTCCTTAGACTAAATTCCATGTAATGTATCTGCTTGTGTATATATCACTGGGAAACCTGTAGGAACATGGGTCTCTCAGTATCTATCGAACTAAACCAACTGAGTCTCAATTACTTCCTTCAGAAACAGATGGATGTTTTCCACTTGAGAGAATAATTGCAGTGTGATGCTAATGCCACACTCTGTATTTACTCAGAAGACATCCATGAGTGGTTTCCTTTGCCTTTAAAGGCATCTCAGCAGATCCAGAGAAGAATTCAGCCCAAGCTATTCTATTTCAAACTCATATGTGGGCCATCCAAGCAAGCACACTGAGGAAGATCCATACACTGACCAGGATCAATATTTACGGTCTGGATCTATAGCACATGCATTTAGTGCATTTCCTATGAATTATATTTTAGCTCTGAAAAGCCCAATGTATTTGTAGTGTTCATGTGTACTATAAAAGCAAACCCTGAAATTATGTTTAATTTTGTGTGATGCCATTAATTTAATACATGTGATCAAGGCCTACTACTATCCCAGGTTATACTTTGACTTCCTGATGTTGCCCCAAATGAACTAAGAATAACCAGAGCATTCATCATGCTCTTTGATTTGGAGATGAGATGGAGATTAGATAGATAGATAGATAGACAGACAGACAGACAGACAGACAGACTTTATTGATCCCAAAGGGAAAATCTGAATATTTTATAAAATGGGAGATGAAGTGTGACTACTTCTGAATAATAATAAATAAATAAATAACATTAATATGTGAATAGTCATAAATGTAATTATGCTAAATTCCCCTAGCTGTGAATGAGTGTGTGAATATATGCATGGTACTCTGTGATGAACAGGCATCCCATCCAGAGTGTGTTCCTCCCGCCCAGTGTTCCCAGAATAGGATCCGTATTCACCACAACCCTGAGCAGAATAAAGCAGTTACTGAAGATGAACAAATAAATGTATCTCATACCTTATATTCCATGCCATATTTTCTCCCTTTCTAAATGAAACCGTGTCCATTTCTGATTTTCTCTTTCATAAAAAATCTGTTTTCTACTACTTGACACTACTTGTGTTTTCAGTTCTAAAAATCCCACATTCACATGTGTTCAGACACAAAACACTGACAACACTAAAAACACAGCTGTGTGATCCCTTACAATCCTTCCCACCTGTGTTAGATGTGCATGTCTGACCTATAAAATACATGCCAGGTTTTACAGTACCTGAATTGATGTATGTAGGGGATCAAAAGATATTCTGACTCAGCGACTCTGAGAGGAATTAAACTAGGTCTGTCACTGCTTAGTCTGTCTGCTCTACAGCAAAGATAAACCAGAAGGCTTAATTGCAGACCGAACCCCACTGGTTTTAAATGAGGTCAGTAAAATTCACATGCTGCTAATGCTCTTAGATTTTGTTAGATGTACTATTATGGTAGAATCAAGTGTTACATGTAAGGTACCTTGTAAATATAATAATTATATTGTGTTTTTTTAATTTAAACTTTAAGCATTTTTAAATTAACCTCGTATGCCTATTTATGCTTCCACACCTTACAGTCTATTATCCTATGTATATCCTATCTATTACATGTTTAGAGTGAGGAGACCATCCACTGAGAAGGGGATAATCTGTGACACACTTGTGCACACCTATACACACAAACCTCAAAAAGACTGCATTTAAAGATGAATCCAAACTAGCAGCAGACTAAAGAATGATGGAAGACTTATTGGGGTAGCATACTCAGCACACTCGCCCAACACCTCCAGGCCAACATATATTACAGTCCACATCAACTGACTGAAATCTGACTGTGCGATTTGTAGCTCCTTCAGGACATCCAGCATATCCCAAGTATATACAAGTGTCTCAAATAGTTCACCCACACAAATACATTCCATAATCAGCATCATGGAAAAGTCTGAGGTTGCTCAAAGGGCACAAACTAAACAACGTGTTGGACAGATGGATGAATGTAGATACAAAAATATTTATATATCTGGAGTTTATATAAAGGATTTAAATGAGCAAATTAGCTGTCTGTTTAGACAGGGGAGCTCCCCATCTCTTTCTTCGTCATAGATGGTCTTAAAAGAGTCGGTCTTATGATCGAATCATCAATGTACTGTTCAAATAATACTGTAAGGTGTGTGCTGCACATAGCAATGAACACTCGTCAGGCGCCCCTTCATGGAAAGCTCCAACAGACTGGTTTTTAAAAAATGTAGGAGATTTGACCTGGGGCAGACCCCCAAGGGTCAACCACAAAATCACTCTGGTTTTATATGGTCACCAACCCATTTACGGCCAGCTTATTTCCAAGGCACTCATTCTGCTGAAATGATTGAATGACAGTGTACTAAGGGCTCTTGCATTCAGGAGCTTCTCCTGTACTGTCCTCAACATACTCTTCACTCTGTGGGGCCAAATCCACAGAAACACGTGACCTGGCAGAGAGTCTCCTTCCATTATCTTTACCATGAATCTATTTGGGGAGGAAGCAACCAAGGTTTTCTGGTGATCACAAAGTTGTCCAAACGGACCATCTTATGGTGGCCTCGCAGAACCAGAAACACAAAAAAAAAGTGAGGGCTAGATCGACTGCCCTCACTTCCAGGTGGTTGATGTGTTTTACTGTCACACTGGGGCTCCACACACCACCCATATCTCCATAAAGAGACACTTCACCTAGACATTCACCCTTTGTGAGAAAAGTCTTGCATCTTGAGCATGTTAGAGCTTGGGGTTTAGTCTCAGGTCGGTACTCCATTTTATAACATTTCCTTAATTCCAACAGGTACAAGGGAACTGCATCCTCAACAGCAAATGGTACCACACAAATTTGACTGGGCAGCATTACAATGTCTGCCACATGATTGTGTGGTCTGTTTTGGTACTACTGTGTGGAGCTTCACGGTGAGACAGAGTGCTGTAATGCATGCAAGGAGCGTGAATGTCTACCAGATGGCCTGCTCCATGGTGGAAGTACATATGTCCAAATACAGCAGTATCCTGAAGCCTCTGGTACTAGAGAAAGGCCAAAAAGTATGGCTTTGAATTGGGATGTCAGTCTTTAGAAAACAAGCCTCAAAAAACATCTGTGCTTCGAGTGAGGGGACCATGATATGTATTGTGCAGATCCACTGACTTAATCAGTCTTGTCTTTGCATGAAACAAGAGGGATTTTTGGAACCAGCCCATCTTCTGAACTAGGAAGTACATTGAGTAGAATGCCTTGTTCTAAACCATGGCATGTCAAAGAGGGAACAAACTTGATGGGGTCTGAAATAGCTGAGACCCTGAGCCCAGAGGAGGTTGGGGGCCAATGTCCATGGTACTTTAGAGCTTGATTCACAGGGTAAATGGTGGGTGCCTGTCCTCTCCATAGCTTCTTTAGCCACAGGCCCAGAAAGCATGCCACGGACATAGCATCAAATCCTTAGGATGGCTTGTCAATTAATCAAAGCAGATGCTATGTATAGTGGAAAACAGCTAACTTGGTGGCTAACCTTGAGAATCACGTGTAAGGGCTGAAAGAAACACTCGAACACATTAGCAGAATAAATTCACAGGCCTGCGAGTCTTTGGTGAGATGGTGAGAGATGTGAATGGGGAATGAATCTCAGAGAGGAAAAAAAGGCTTGGTGGAACGAAAGAGGAGTTTATGGCGTTTACCCACTGGCCTGCTGGTCTCAGCTTCCTAGCTCATATATATGCTTTGATTCCAGAAGTCTTTCGTGTAGTTTTTCTTTTTTTTTTTTTTTTGCGACTCTATACAAAACACAACAACAATTCAGAATTTGATGCTGATTGAAGCATGCGACTGAAGCTTAAAAGTAGACAATATACATGGTTTATCTCTTATCACTGTAATCCGGAGACAGCACAGAGTCGCTGCTGTAGTTAGGTATATTTTATTAAAGTTTTGTGATATCCATGCGTAATCAGACCCGCATAACTACGTTTGCTAACTCATAACCACAGATTTCACAATAGATCCATCGTTGGAAAGAAGAACTGTACAGATGTAGAGATTCATTAATAATTATCTTCGAAGAATGTTGTACAAAAATACATAATGCATGTATTTACATACAGTGCATGTAATACTACAACTGAATAAACATACCGGCTGAACCAACAACTGGTCTTATAACTTCTATTCTAGGTCAGTTTTGTACTTCTTGTTCATGGTGCAAATGCTCTAGATTGAGTATTCTTTTAATGAATACATTTATGAACATCTTGGTGTGGGTCCGTGTCAGTACACAGACAGGCTGCAGTATGTCATTCTGAGCTATAGTTACATAAATACAGCCAAAGCATAACAGCATCAAATAACCTAACACCTTTCATAAATGTTGGGCCCTGGATGTGCTTCCTATTCCTATTATACTGAAAATAGAAACTTTTGGAATCCATTCTCTAAGGACCTCCTAGCTAGGGGCCTTGGATAGGGGCCTAGGGGTCAGCTCCACTGACAGCAGTGCATGTCATACAGCCGGGATTGAGCCATTCTTACCGGGGCACATTAGGCCCGTGATGCTGTTACATGCATCATGTAGCCTATTGATGATACTGATGTGGCTACAATATAGTGATCGCCCTCTTTTCATCAATGAAAGCCGCACGTGCGCTCGGGTTTCTATGACAACGGCTCCTTTCTATGCAACCCTTCGGCTCCTTGCACTAACATACATTGATGTTTTATGTTGCTACAAAGACAAAACAAGAAAGAAAAAAATCAGTGCCTGTAAACAGTCGAACTGGAGTAGTGACGTGTGGCGCCCCACCTCAGAGGCAGTACAACATCAGGTGGACGCCGGTCGCCTCACTCACACACACACACACACATACACACACACACCTGATTATTAATTAATGATTTGACTACACGAAGTCACATATAAACGTCACACCTGCCAGACAGATGTGGCCAGTTCAGGTGTAAATCCAATAACAGGGCATTGGCACTGGCACGCGGCGGTTGCAGTAGCGCTCGCGCCCTTCATTGTGCGATATAACGGCGCCGTGTGTCAGGACGAGCGCGTGATTTTGCTTACCTCATCTTTCTCCTCTCCCCTCCGTGTGGAGGACTGCGCAAAATCGTTCCCGGCCTCTTTTCTTCCTGAATTCACTTCCCACGCCTCTGGTTTAAGTCTCTTGTCCTTGTAATGCTGACGGCTCCGTTAACGCGCCGGCTGTGGGGCAGGCTGCCGGGGATGTGCGGATGCGGGAAGCCGTCGCGACGCCTTGAAAAACGCCACAAAAGATTCGCTTGGTGCCGCGTCCAAAGCGCGAGACGCTCTCCCGTTTGTTTCTGGACGTCTGCGCTCCGCCGATCTCTCCCTCACTTCCATTTCACATCGATCGCCAATTCTGCTGTCTCTGTGGAGCGAGGCAGTGTGTGGAGAGACAACGGCTTCGGAGATGCCATCTTTCCATCCTCCAGCACCAGAGAGAGAGAGAGAGAGAGAGAGTGAGTGAGAGAGCGCGCGCGCGCGAGAGAGAGAGAAAGAGAGAGAGAGAGAGAGAGAGACCGCGAGACAGAGTGAGAGAGAGAGCGAGAGAGAGAGAGAGAGAGAGAGAGCAGTTTGCTGTGCTGTAATATTTCAGTGATAGCTGATTCACCGAAGAATCGGTTCCTTTTGAACGAGTAAATCATTCGGGGGAGTCAATTGAGCAGCAGGAATATTAGAGCAAATCTATCTTTATAACTCATGCTTTTTTTAAAAAAAAATTATTATTACTGTCATGCTTTATATAGCATGACATATAGGAACAGTGTTGCAGACATTTTTGCTATAAGCCATTTATTGTCATTTATTGAATTCTAAATCAGTTCCCACAATAAAAACGGACTCTATAATCGTAACACATGCTTATTTATAACACACATTAAGCATATTAGGCAACTTTGAACCATCATATTTATTTATTTATTTATTTATTTATTTGGAATAATGTCATTTTGAAACTTTCACCCACACAGCCCAAATTAGGTACACTGTGTTAAAATATTATCATTTGAACAGTGCTGTTCCTAGTTTTATTACAATTAGCCTACAGTTTAATGTTTGTATAATATATGCTTGGTTTAGGTATAGCCTAATGAAGCTTTAGATTAGGAGGTGAACAACGTCCTTAGAAACACATTAGTACAACAGGCATCATAATCCTGTTTTTGAATCATTAATTATATCATTATATACAATTACGTGGTCTCAGTGCACTGTATAAAATCATGTAGATACAAGCGAAGAGTTCTCCATCAGAAAGGAGGAAATGGGATTTTTGCAGTGGTATGGTTGTTGGTGCCAGATGAGCTGCATTGAGTATTTCAGGAACTGCTGATCTCCAAGTATTTTCCCATGCAACAGTCTCTAGAGTTCTGTATATGCAACAGTTCTATATAAGTGGAAACACCTTGTTGATGAGAAAGGACAGAGCAGAATAGCCAGATTGGGACAAGCTGACATAGTCTACAGCAACTCAAATAAGCACTCTTTACATCTGTGGTAAGCAGAAAAGTATATCAAAAAAAATTTTTTTCAATCTTCAACTATTATATAGGCTATAAAATGACATTATAGATCCACTGGCTATACATTAAGAACCACTATTTTAGACAGATCCTAAATAAGCAAGTATTCATCATTCAAACAGGAAGTCTTTTTAGGTATTTTAAAAAAAATCATAATGCATAATACTTTCCAGTGGTACACTCACTCATTGTTGAATTAAACAGTGCAGTGTTCATGCAGGGCAACACTGCGATTGTCCCAACACTACAACAAAAATTTTTTTGCTAAAACGCTGAAAAATTCCATGTGCAGCAAATCCATTTACTTACTATCAGACCCCAGCCCAGTATTTAAACATCAAACACAGAGAGATGTTATGGCATTGTATTGTATTGCTCCTAAGGCATAAATATATCTGACTTCAACATTTTGTCTGTCAAACTATTACTCAAGCCCTCTACAATTATTTTCATTCTAAATATTGGTTACTTTTAAAGTTGCATTTATGATTGATTTTTGAATGATTGATTCAATCACTGAATGATTTTTTCAATTAGAGAAGCAATACATGGAAATGTTGTTTTTTTTTTTCTTCAAAGATATGTCAATATGGTAAGTAATAAGAAAGTCAAATAGAAGACAGCGGACAAGAATGAGAAAAATGACTAACTAGTGGTACGATTTTCAAAAATGACCCATAACTTTATTTACAGTCATGTGAAAAAATAAGTACACCCCAGGGGAATTGTTGGCCTTTTTGACGTATTTGGAAAGCAAACATCTGATCATCTTTGAAACGGTGCCTATTAATACAGTTGATATAGGCTATTTGAACAAAACCACAAGGGCAAATGAGCTTTTTCAATCATTTATTCAACAGAAATATCAATAGATGTGATGTTCTTCTGTGATGCCTAAGCAGGTTCTAATCACTGGCACCCAATCTTGAACACCTGATCCTAATTTTATGGATTTGAAGGTGTAGGGGTGTACTTACTTTTTCCATGTGACTGATCTGTTTGAAAATGAAATGTCATTTGATAGAGTGTATCAGCTTTATTAATAAGCACTGTTTCATGTTTGCTTGTCCAAAAAACAACAATTTCCATGGGGTGTACCTATTTTTTTTTTTTTTTCCACATGACTGTATGTCACCCGACAAATAAGATCCCATAAATTCACATTATCAAAACCAAAATAATTAAAATCAATGTCAGTCATTAGAGAGTTAATAAGAATTAGCCAACATGTCACTTCCAACAGTCACCAATCAACAGCTTTTATTTAGTAACTTACGAACCCCAGATCAATTGTCCAGGTTCTACTATACTGTGTGTTTAGTAACAGATCTGGAAATACTGGCTAGGGGACTTGATGGGACTCTTGTAGATGGGGGTTTCAGCAGGGGAAAAGGGGCTCTGACATGTGCTCCTGTGCAGGGATAGTGTGCAAGGAGGCTTCTTCCCAGTTCCTACTTTCCTCTTGTCTGAGGCTGCTTTATCTGGACATGGACCACTGGCAGATGGGCACACATTCAGCTGCACGGCTGCAGCAACTGCATTCTCAGAAGTTCCAGTCTTTTTTGCTGGGTGGCTCAGATAGATCTGCATAGTCACTAAGTGAAGGGTGCATGATGGTGGGGATCAGAAACCAGAAAGGGGTGGAAGTGCAGTGAAAAATAGAGGAAGGTTTAGAAAAAGGGATATAAAATAAAGTAACAACAAAGACTCATAAGAATAGTTATCCCAAGTTTCCAAGATGTTCTTACTGTGATATCTGTCACTCTCACTGATAAATGAGATATATGAATATGATAAGGGTAAGAGTGGCATGAGGCCTACCTTTGCAGTGGGTAACATGGTGGGTCGCTTAAGAAAAAAAATAGAAAAAGATCACATTTTCCATCAGACCTCCACAGTTATACAGTAATTCTGTATTTCAGCGTTACAGATTTGATATTTGTGTCTCATTGTCTGAACAAGGCTGGCATCCAGTTGCTTAGAGACAAGTTGCATATCTTGGTATTTCACAGAGAATGAAAAGAATTATTGAAAAGACATTTATTTAAATGTTACAGACAGACAGCATTTTGGATGTAACATCTTATGTACAGTTCCTAGAGAGATGAGGCTGATACACCAGCTAATCAAATAAGAGAACCCAGCCTTCCACTCTCACTGGAGTCAAATGAATACATCTGCTCTATACAGCTGACTGTGAGGTTCAGGAAGTTAAAATGTCATTCATGATTGAACAGATAATTATATTATATTATATTATATTATATTATATTATATTATATTATATTATACCACAGGACTGTTGAATTCTCAAATTTTAATGTTTAATGTTGATTAATTTTCTATAACAGAGGCTCTGACAGTAAGACATATTTTCATCAAACGCTGTGAATTTTAAAGACCTTTGCAGAAAATATTATGTGTGTAAGGAAATAAACATGACAGGGTGTGCTGTTAAAGGAAAACAATCAACAGTGTGACCTGATATGAAGCAGAGTTTACTGTTACCACCCAAAAGCTGATCATTTCCTATAACAGCATGTGCTGAAGTGTTTTATTCCTCTTACATCACAGCAAAAATGGCACATCATCTATTTGATTTATTTATAGTTGCGTTTAATGTCGTGGCTCATCTGCGAAACAAGTTCCTGTTATTACTTACTTTATAAGAGCTGTCTTTTTTATATATATATATATTTTTTAAATAAATCATAAAAACATAACTTGTCATGTTAGAGAGAAACCAGGGAGCACAAAGCCCTCCATTCAGAAGACCTTCCCTTACAGAGAACATAAAGGAATAGCTTTATGTATGACTGTTACAAAGGGGCGCACGGTGGGTTAGTGGTTAGCGCGTTCACCTCACACCTCCAGGGTCGATGGTCGTGGCCCCGTGTGTGCGGAGTTTGCATGTTCTCCCCGTGCTGCAGGGGTTTCCTCCGGGTACTCCGGTTTCCTACCCCAGTCCAAAGACATGCATGGTAGGCTGTTTGGCATATCCAAAGTGTCCGTAGTGTATGAATGGGTGTGTGAATGTGTATGTGATTGTGCCCTGCGATGGATTAGCACCCTGTCCAGGGTGTACCCCGCCTTGTGCCCGATGCTTCCTGGGATAGGCTCCAGGTTCCCCCGCGACCCTGAAGGAAGGGTAAGCGGTAATAGAAGATGGATGGATGACTGTTACAAACCACTGACCTGGGAGCCTCCTTCCAAAAATGCGAAATAATCTCCTCACAGAAATTGTTTTGAAATGAGCACAATAATACAAACATTATGAGCTGTGCCGTTACAGAAAATGAATCAACACCTTCTGGTCAATCAAATTCAAGAATTCAACAGTGCTATGGTGTATAATATAATTTCAAAAGAAGCCAAAAAAGATATTAAATATAAAACATTTGTGATTGTAGTATATACAGAACATTACAACTGAAATCTATCATTGTGGATGAGATATTTTTGCATTTTGGATGTAAAACAATCAATAACAAACTGCAATCATGGATGCATGATTAACTGCTGCATGGAATAACCAAAACAGCAACTGAGAAAATTTTTTTTAAATAATAATCCTCTTCAGCTGGACCCCAACTACAGGCTTTTTTTTTTTTTTTTTTAAATGTTTTTATTTTTTAATTTTTTTTTTTTACATTAAATAAAGTTGTGGTGTCAAAAACAATGGGTTTTATCTGGAAGCACCCAATTTCAATCTAAACATTTATTTTTTTTGAAAAAAAAAAACATTCTGTTTTCTGTCAAATTTTTTTTATAAATAGCTTTATTTTCTCTGGTAATCTCAACCTTGACATTTAATCTATAATAAGCTATACACAATTCATTAGTATATATATCCACGTTTTACATGAAGAACCGAATATTCTGTTACAAATCAGCTTGCTAGTAAAAGAAGCATTATTTTAATGTGCCTTAAGTTATTTTCTTACCTACAACACTTGCAATGGTCTCCTTCGGTTTGCTGCTGGATGAACAAACAATTCTAAATCATAATGTTTAGTATTCAGATGTGTCAGCGTCATTGCAGAATTATGACCAACAGCTGCATGTTCTATTATTTTGAGAAGCCTGACCTCTCTTGAAGTTTCTTACAGGGGGTTGTGGTGGTGCTGGCTGTCAGAGCAGTGCGTCGGCTTGCGGGAACACTCGAACTGTCTTTTGTGCTGCTTGCTGGACTTCTAAACCAGACAGAGAGAAAAGAATGAATTATTTTACTTAGTTAAAAAAAAAGGAATAAAATAAACATTCAGAGTCTGTTTCAAACTTCCCTGCCAATGCCATGTACCTTTTGCTGGCTGGCAAAGGGTTGTACTTCTTAGAGGATGTGGAAGAGGGTAGTGTGGAGCCAGAGCTCTTCTTCAGGGAGCTGGAGGTATTGCTGGTTGTTCTGGGTGGCAGGGATAAAGACACAGGCCTTGATGCTGGAAAAACAGGGTAGTATGTTATCATATTTACTTCTGTGAACATTCTGATTATATATATATCTGTATTAGGGGTTCTAATATGATCCTGAGTTTATGCATGTTTTTGTTTAAACCCTGCGCACTACTGATCTAATTACACTAATGAAAATACCAGCTAATCAAATAAGGGAACCCAGCCTTCCACTCTCACTGGAGTCAACTGAATACATCTGCTCTATAAAGTTGAACTGTGAGGTTCAGGAAGTTAAAATGTCATTCATGATTGAACAGATTATATTACTATAATTATTATTATAAGATTATATTATATTATACCATACCACAGGACTGTTGAATTCTCAAATCATTTGAGTCACAATGTGTTGATTAATTTTCTAGAACAGTGGCTCTGACAGTAATTGTGGCTGCGAGAAAAATCACAAGTTCATATGAATGTGCTCATTCTAATACATTATCGTTTCTATAGTAACGACTTCCACAGGGACATGGTGCAAAATCCACATAATTTTATTTAATGTAATTCTTGATATGGTGAGGTTTTTTTCTGTCAGAAGATGCTTATTAAGGATTTTTCAACGGTTTCAGCACTTTGTAGCTATCAGGGGTAAAGCTGCAACTTTAGGTTTTCAGATATGGGAAAATATTCGGGACGTAGCTGTGGTATAAGTTTAATAAAAAACCTCAAGATATGCTGTTATTCAGTATATGCAGGATTTCGTGGCGTTTTTTTGTGATTGTTGCGGCCAGAAACGTTCGATTTTGCTGCTGGTTTTTTTCTAAATTCGCGATGCAATTTGCAGAGTTTGGCAATTGCACAAAATAGTCGCACAAAATAGTCACCGTGTTGTTTGTTGGTAAATGAGAGCCTTTAACTTTTAGCACATGAATCAAAGAAAGCTTTGGCTGAGGGCACGTTGTGATGAGGTCACATGATGCGTCTCGGCCCAAGTCTGCGGAAAATCTGTGTTCAATCTGAAAAACTGCGAGCTCCTCAGAATATTGCGGAGTTTGCTTGATTTTGCATTCATTTCAGCGATCGCAAAATCCTGGAGGGACGGGTTATTGGAAAATCATCAACTTCAGGGTGGTAACAATGACTCCATTTACCGCCGCACAACCCTGTAATGGATTATTTTCCTAAAGGGCATGCCCCATCGTGTTGCATTCTCTAATGAAAGACATCAAGTATTCCTACACAGTCCTGTATTTTTTGCTTCTCTCCCTGTTTTTAAATCGTTATTGTCAAGCAGTTGTTCTTTTCAATTTTCAGATCAAGATAAATCTCTTAGTTTGGTTTTTAATGCTTTAAATTTAAATCCATTCTCCAAGACTGTTTAAAGGTGGGCAGTTGCTGTTTATACAGTGTGTGTGTGTGTGTGTGTGTGTGGGAGTGTGGTACCTTTAACAGGCCCTCTCTTGGTGAGAGCAGCAGTTTGTGCCTCTGAAATGTTGAGTCTCTTGAGCACATCAGCCAGAGCTATCTTCAGCAGCTGCACTTCATCCTCCTGCATCTGGAGGCGCTGCTCCAGGTACATGAGCCTGTCTGTCACCTCCATGTTACTGTGCGCTGAGCTGTGCTCGTCTGTCATCACACAGGGGACAGGATGTTTCTGTTCTTAATGTAGCAGTGTAATGTACATGTCAGATTATGGCCCACATCTAAGTTCTGGAGTGTTACACAGTGGTAAATTTGGAGGAACTAAATGCTCTTTGCATTTAAATCTAAATGTTTTAAAATCCCAGCGCATGCCATTACTTGTAATACTGAAACAAATAACTGTATTTGATCCATTTCAGGGTGTATTCCCGTCTCACACCCAGCGTTCCCTGGCTAGGCTCTGGATCCCTCGCAATCCTGGCATGTCTCTTTCTTCTAAAAGCAAGGTGACACTAGGAACCAAAGCACATTTTAGATAAAGCATAATGAGCGCTGTTTCTTTTTCTGTGCAGAAATAGAAGCAAGTGTGACAGCCAACGTGTCCAGAAATCCTGTGCCAATTTCCTTAAGACTTCCTGAAAGCATACCCGAGAGAACTGATGCAGTTTTAATATAGATTTTGTTTATATACAGATTTTTCAGAATTTCTTCGTACATGACTAAGACCATTGTACAATACTTTACATATTTTGTAGAACACATTAGCTTAAATGGAAAATTAGTCCTTTTAGAGATTGTACTAGCTTTGAAAGAATGAAATTGTAGTTATGCATTAGTAACATAGTCAATTGTCTCCCTGACTGTGCATGTGTACAACAAAAGCTTAGGAAAAGTAAAAGGTAACTGAAATGACTGTATAACATACAAAAACTGGTTAAAACCCCATTACAACATCACTGACAAGACATCCTCTATACTATACATTTATATTTATATATAGTTGCACATCTTAAATTTATTGACAGACTTCAACACCTGCCCTTGAGAGACATCCATTATGGCTCTGACTGAATCTCAATACTTCACAGATGTCTATCACAATAAGGTATTCGCACCACAGAGATGAGATAATTATTTATGTCTTCTGCTTCCTTCATCTCAGCATTAATCCAACACTAGGCTCTTGTTATTTTGAGAGGACCCATATGGGGATTGGGACTGAAATAGTGCTTAATCCCATGACAGCAACAGGAATTAGTGAGACTGCATTCTGGTGGAGCAGAAATCCAAACGGGCACAAACTTCGATGCATGTACATTATATTCAGAGGAGAAACAACATTTAAAAAGATACCTAAAAAGGTAATAAAACAACAGTTAAACAAATGTACAGTA
This sequence comes from Ictalurus furcatus, assembly GCF_023375685.1. Lineage (NCBI taxonomy): Eukaryota > Metazoa > Chordata > Actinopteri > Siluriformes > Ictaluridae > Ictalurus > Ictalurus furcatus. Next base: position 6,029,248 of record NC_071279.1, read on the forward strand.
GACAATCCATTGTGGTGTCTGAGAGTGACTCTCAAATTTAAGGAAATGTTCAATTTTTCATTAAATGCCAAAGCACTTTCTTGTCACATCATAGTCATAGTCATAATCCGTAGATATACTTCTAGACGTTTATTGTAGTTTATCTAAGTTTGAGGTCTAATGAAGACATATAGATTAGAGTATACACCGACTTGCTTATAAGCAGTAGTATATATCTGAGGTTAATGTAGTAATTTAACATTAAAGAAATGCACGCGCTCTGAAACATTTGAAAGAAATTTGTGCAAAAGGTTTCATACAATTAAACCAAATGTAATGGATGAGCAGAACTCGGTACTGACCTACTATGAAGTCTACTTCAGGTGCAAAGAGAGGACCGTCATGGTAGAGTTCTCTCAGCTGAGCTTCTCTATCTTCAGCTGCTTCAGATTGCTCCACCAGTTCCTCCATGTGTGCTTCTGCCATTGCTGCTGCTGCCATGCCTTCCATCATGTAGGCGTCTGCTCAACGAGTGTGTGAGTACAAAAACACCCGTGTGTGTGTGTGTGTGTGTGTGTGTGTGTGTGTCGAAATGTTGGAAATGGTCCTGCACTAAAACTGCGTAACAGGTCACACAACTGCACACTCCTCCTCCCCGTGACCTTCTTAATCCTCAGATACACACAATTTGAGATGAGTGATGTCACTGCCCCCTAGATTACTGGCTCTGGTAAGCCACCTCAAGAGCGATCATGAGCTGTCTACGTGCGTGTGTGTGTGTGTGTGTGTGTGTTGGATTTTGAGGGCTGGGTGATGAAAGAGACGTTTAATTCCAAATAACCATTTCTTCGGTCACACAAATGAGGTTTAGTCTGTGTATGTAGGGAAAGCATTCCTCAGCCACTGAATAATAAGCTAATGGATTTCAGCAAATATCAAATCCCAGCAAATACAACAAACTCATTACAACACAAATAAAGTGTCCAAATAATGGTGTCGCAGTCGCAAAGGCCCTGAGAAAGGTACAATCTACTGTGTACCGTGCTTGAGAAGAACCCATTTATTAGTTAACACTTAAAATAATTCATTAACTCTGGTTTCCTCCCACGTCCCCAAATCACTGGCAAGTCTAAACGTCCTGCGATGTTCCCACATCACACCCAGTATTCCCAGGATAGTCTCAGGATCTTCCACACACCTGACCATGGTAAAGTCATAAATGAAGATGACTGACTGAATGAAAACAAAAGAACCTGCTCTCATAAACTATTCACACGAATTCAAACAAGCAAAGACAAGTGCAAATACAAACACTAACTCCCTCCTCTAACCCTAACCTTAATCTTAATAACTTCTGATATCATTTCTAATAGTTATTCAAGTAGTAAAGTTGCATGTGAGAGACCATGTTAATAAAACAATGGCCTGATTTCTAATTTCAGTTAAAACCATTCCCTTGTCTTACTCAAATCTTTCTCTTTTTTTATTGATGTTACGTCCACTTTTAACTAAGATTTTGAAACATTACTTTCACTTAAGTACAATTTTATGAACAAGACTAAAACGAACAAGACTACACTGTATTTACAATGTTATAATAATGATGGTAATGAAAGACTGGAGAAAACAGCTCTTATGCTTGTCCAAGTTCATGCACTGGACAGCTGACGATCCACAAGGTCTCAGACAGTGCAATTATAGCGTTCAGAAGAATTATTAACAAAGCTCATACTTACTCAGCTACTCAGGACCAGTTTCCCACAAATCATGAACATGTTTTTAGACTTTGGAATATGTATTTATGATTAGAAGTATGGAAAGGACATAAATATCGGATGCATAGAAATTGTTCTAAATGTTGTAATCTTCTCCCGTAAACCATGCTGATCATTATTACATTCTCATGGTCCAGTGATAATGTGTGGAATAACATCGTTCTCTGTGCTTGTGTCTTTACACACGCATCTTAGCGACATGTCTGGCTCAGGGCCTCCCACTTTGAGACAGTCAACACTGGCATCTCTTTACAGCTCCACACCACTAATATCTTTAAAGAGGATCAGAGTCCAAAGCTGAATCCAACTACAGGGCAACACACAAGGACGTTTGTTGTGACACGAGACAGACACCGAGTGTTCTTTCAGACACACAGGTTACACAGTTCACAGTCATAACACCAGGAGAAGTGCAACAGAGAGCCTTATGAGAAGTGAGAAACCATGCCAAGGTCATTAAACAACAGCGTGAGCACATACGCCACAAAATAATCAGACCAGCATATATAAACACACGCACACACCAACCACAAGAAGACCAAAGATAGCCTAAAGACCAAACCAACACTTAGTTTGAAGTGTTTAAGACTACTGCTGACCTCTACTGGTTAAAACTGAATATATGTTGGTTGACGTTGCATATAGATGGTAGAAAGACACTGTAGTTACTCCTGGAGTATTCCTCCATATGACGTCAATTTTTCATTTATTGTTGCAAATTCTGCTAAAATTGCAACGGATAAATATATTAGTCAACAGGAATAAATATGTTGTGAACATTTTCCTCAACTGTTCAAATCACACGTATGTGGTTCTTCCCCAAACTCCTGCCACCAAGTTGGAAGCACACACTCTTATATGATGTCTTTGTATGCTGTAGCTGTACAATTTCCCTTCAGTGGAACTAAGGAGCACAAACCTGTTCCAGCATTACCGTGTCGTTGTGCACAAAATGAGGTCCCTGCAGACATGATTTGCCAAGGTTGGAGTGGAAGAACTCGAGTGGCCTTTACAGATCGCTGACCTCAACCCCACTGAACTGGAACACTGAGCAGGCTGAGGTCCTTTGGTGTGAAGGACCAGCTGCTGAGAACCGTCTACGAGTCTGTGGTGTCGAGTGCCATCTTTTATGCTGTTGTGTGCCGGGGCAGCAGAATTCCAGCAAAGGACACTAACGGACTGAGCAAGATCATTAGAAAGGCTGGCTCAGTCCTGGAGACTAAATTGGACACAGTGGAGAGAAAGGTGGCAGAGAGGAGGATCCTGAAAAAGGTGTCAGTGAACATAAAGAACCCCCTCACCCCACCCCCACCACTCCATAATACAGGGACAGAGGAGTACACTGAGAGGAAGGAGCACTTTAGCAGGTAATTTCTCCCAGCGGCCATCAGACTGTACAACTCTGCACTCCAATCCATCTTTTTATCCATGCATCATTGTACAGCTATGCATTACCTGCACTGGATACAATACAGCAACTGAAGCTACCTCATCTGTGGATAATACTGTATACATAACTATTACACTGTGTAGAACTGCAACACAATATAATGTGCCTCATGCACCGTAAAATATCTATAGACGTATATGATACATAATATATAGGTGTACTATTTATATCTATGCTATACATACATTTTTTATATTTGTACTTTTATTATTTTTACTTCATCATAGTTTATCTTTATTTTATTCTTAGGTTATTTCTTATGTGTATTTGCACATTGTCTTTTATGTATGCTGCTGAAACACTCCAAATTTCCCCTTGGGATCAATACAAGTCTTAACTTATTTGTGTTGTGCTCAGCGACTCTCCAACACTCACTATAAAATAACTTGGTCGTAATTAGACATCAAAATTTGCCACTTATTTTGGAAGCAGCCAGGCTGAACAAGTAATGTTTTAATTGCATTCTTTTACTATTAAGACAGAAGTTTTAGCTTACATCTGCTAAGACAATGTAGAAGACCAAAAAGCCATAAAACCCCACAGTTTGACCATGTATCACAGTCATGTGCGCTGGTGGAAAAAAAAAGCAATAAAACACTTCAAACAGGTTTTAACAAAAGATTTTTATAAATACTCTTTCATTTGACAGTAATCAGCAGGGATTCTTGTTGTCATTAAAAAAAGTGCATGACCTAGCGACACTGATAAAAACACATCCCCCCGGCCCCATTTAAAAATAACCTCTGTTTAACCACTGTTCTATTCTATCAAAATATATGTTAGCAGTAAGCAATAAACTAGCAACACAAACAAACATTAAATGTAATATTGGTCAGGGTAAAGGAATTAAACGAAAAACAAAACAAACAAACAAAAAAAACTTGTTTTTTTGGTCACGGTGTTTAAAAAGAATTCTGAATCGTACAAAAGCATATCAGCAATTTTTACTGCAACAAAATGGTCAACCACTTACATAGAAGGTAAATAAATCAATTTAGAGAATCTAATCTCCTTATGAAAATTGGCATATAGAATTTTTTATTTTTTTTTTAAATATTTGCAAAAAGGATTTAGTCTGAATTTCCTGATAATCTGGTAAGTTGACCACTGTGATGAAAAACTTGCTGCAGAGGCTTCCATGAGGAGCCGTTGCGCTCGAGAGGCCTTCCTGGCACAGACTGGTCATCTGGTGTTCAGGACGCCTCAAGAGCACAGGCTTTATGATGAAAATGAAAGACAAAAAGGAAAAAAAAAACCCACACACAAAAAAAAACAAACAAACAAAAAAAACAGCAGACTATCTCACAATGACCAAACGAACAGTGTCGTGACTCTTCTGTCACCTGCTGTTCTTGTTCAAAAATGTATTCATAGTACAGCATTCTCAAGTTTATTTACTTTTCCTGCCATGTTTGTAACAAGTTCCTTGTACAAGTGTAATTAAGTGATATTTGGCCCGTTTCCTGTAAATCAAACTAAGACAACTCATAGTAAATGGGTAAAGGCCACATGTCAAATCAATATTATAAGAGACTACAAAACTGACTCTTAAAAACAGATCATTCAAGTACCTGTCTGATTGGTTTGGTGACAGAAAGTCTTTCTGCAGTGTTGTACAGGGTAACCCCATGTAGATGCAATATACACATAAAGGGGCACCAGTTGAAGAGTGTGCTTTGGTCTTTAACCCTTGATGCCCAGTACACCATAAATACAACAGTTTCAGTTTTTAATCATTTCACCAAAGATTTCATAATTTATAAAAGAAAAGAAAAAAAAAAAAAGTATGGCATTCACTGACAAGTATTGCAACAGCACTTCAAAACACTTTAAAACCAAGATGACTTGTTTACTTGAAATATAGATATCTATATCGTTTCTATACTCAATGTTAAATAACTTCTTTAAATATAGTTACTCATAAGTCATAAAAATGTATTGTGCAACATTTCGTCTTATTTGAAACATGATCGGGTGATTCTTCAATAATATCAAGATATGTACAGTTAAATTTCTTCTACATGAACGGCTCTCGAGTAGTCCACACCTTTGGATTCCAATCTAACCAAAAAAAAAAACAAACCAAAAAACAAAAATGGAACAACTGCCCATGTTTTAGCGTATGCCTATTTGGTTATTTTCAATTTATAGTTCACATCAAAACGATTGTTAAATCGGTTAAAACAATAGAAGTAATTTGATTTAAATAGATTCCTCAAAAATAGTCCCAAAAATATATTGCATATTCTACCTTTAGAAATAGCCTTAATAAAATATCTCATGTTTGCAGGAGAAATTGAAAAACAGAAACTTTTTTTTTCTTTCTTTCTTTTTTCCCTTTTTTTAAACGAATGTGGGATCAAAAAAAAAACCTCATTTCATTTTAACCACAATATCATTATTATATCTATTTTTGTTTTAAAGAAGACCTGCTGATCAAGGTATAATTGCAGCAAAATCTGTGCCAATGATACAATGGAATAAAACAGCTTCAGGGTATTTCACACACATTGAACATACACTTATATATAATATAGATATATATATATATATATATAATAATAATAATGCTGGAAAGCCATCTAAGCTACCTTACTGAAGAAATTCTGATCCCACTGTACAACAGTTCAACATGTCAATAATTCATATATGATAATGGATATGGTTTATGGGTAAAGCATTAAAAATGCAAACCAAAAGCATTCCTAATCTTAAGCTCAAACACTGACAACTACTTCAAATAAACTAGCGTTAGCTAATCTAAAAAGTGCTAATCATTACTCATTTTTGTTCAAAAGCTTAGAGGTCACTACTGTTTAGATACAAGAAGAGATTTCTCTCTAAGCACATAGGCCCTGATTCAACCAACACAATTAGATTCACATAGTCATTAGAATTCAGGTTTAGAGGACAATAAAGGCTTCAACGGATAGTGGAGCAGAGTGCGTTCACACACGCGGCGTTTAGAGCTGTAGCACTGCAGAAATGCCATGTGTTCTGGATGTTTGCACTGACAAATAAAAAGGAAAAATAACTGCTTAATGTGATAGGCAAAACGTTTGAAACTATTTATTTATATAATTACCTAATCATTTATTTAGCGCTTTTTGTGTGTGAAGGATTCCTGTGGTAACTATGCACTTTTATTTAAATCGCCATATTTCAGACTAGTGAATGAAAGCGTTTTCAGCCTTACACACTTTTCAGCTGGCTTGTGTGATATCATCCCTACAGGACATTACATCACCAAGACGCATTATATTATATTACCAGACCTGACAGCCATTACTCATTTTGCATAGGAGCTCCACAAAAACATTGCCGTATGCTAGTGTTAGACAGTAAAAGGTTCACGTTTAGATGCACTGCATTGTGGGTATCGTAGTTTGGGGTGGGGGTTAGGGCTGTGAGTGTGTGTGATGGCAGTTTTTTTTTCTTTTCCAAGTTGGCATATTTTTCTTGTGGAAGTAAAACTGGAATATTGCCACACTCTCTCCTGACTTGTCATTATAAAGAGAAAAACCCAGGATATGAAAATTCCCCCAGAGTGGCAGAAGTTTAATGTGCTCTAACCTTCGAGCTCTCAGCAAACAGAGGCTTCCATAAGCAGGAAAAGAAACACTAGTACGTGTTTTCTCCCCAATAAAACGGGAGACGAGTCAATTGAGGTTTTCATCTGGAATGACTTGTGGCCCCCTTCCTCATTATTAACGTTAGATGAGTATATATTTGACATCTGTTTACTATATTTATTAAAAATTGCCACTGAAAGGTTTTGGCTGAAATGCAAACAACCGAAGATTTTGACCCAAAAACATTATATAGGCCTTCAACGAAGTGTCAAATAGCAGGTTATTAAATTAGAGCACTGAGCAGCATTAACAGGGATAATGTTTGCCACATGAACGTTAGACAACCGATTTGTTAAAGGATTATATCCCAATGTACTGTTATGGCTTTTTCTTTTTTTGTAACTATTTACTGTGTGTTACTGCAGAATCACACAAAAATCCACCGTCCACCCGAGTTTTCACGATTGCACAGCTGGTTATATCGTTATACCTAAACTATTCTTCGACCAGCGAGGATGGAAATGCACGTTTTCTTGTCTTTTCTAAGTCAATGGGTTGCATTTTTAAAAGGAAAATCGTGATCAAGGTTAAATCAATATCGCACAAGCTTTTTGGTTTGTTTAATTGTGTAGTGGGAACGCAAACCAAAACAGATCGCAAGTGAAACCGACGGTATCGGTTTCACTCTGATTCAGAGATAGCAAATTATTAACAGGTGTAAAAGCTGAATTTAGATCGGTACGTCACACGTGTACGTTAACAAGAGGACTTTTAACTTAACAAAAAGAACTGCCAAAATAGTATGACTTTCCTTTTGTTAGAATTAGCTATTTGCTTATTCTTTTGTTGTGCTATAAATTAAAAAAATTCTATAAAAAGACATCCTTTGCGTTCCTGTGCACTTCCTTGCTGAACCAATCACTGCCATGAACGGCGGTGACAGAATCAGAAAGGAAGACCTAAATGTAAAATTGAATTGATGGCAGAGGGAGAAAGAAAATCAAGGAATGGGATTAGTGCAATTTCACTAGGGTGACTAGACGCAAGGGAAAATGGACACATGCAGGATTTTAATCAAATCAATGTGTCAAATAAATTAATAGCAAGTCTTAGGAATCTCTACTCGATACATGATCAAACATCTTGACTTGAAAAAAAACAAGCGTCAGCTTCTCCTACCTGTGGAGTTCTAGGGCACAGATCTTCGGGGGCTTAGTTAGTGAGAACAGAGATTAGCACTGAGCTGACCTTTGGTTTTAGTATAGTTCAATTCTTGTAGGTTTCGGTCAAAACTAGCTGCCAACCGAGTGACCGGCATGTCGTAAAGCAAGACATGAGAAGAACGAAAAGGACGAACGTTACAGAGTGGCCTGCACGTGATGAAACAAAACGTGAGAAGAACGAAAAAGACAAGCGTCTACTCTTGCAGACATTTCATCGGAGGACTGAAGAGTCACTTTGCCCATTCAATGAAATGATACAATTTTCTACACTTAGTCCCACATAAAGAAAGGAACAGAAAGCATTTGCCCCAACACAAACAAGAATGTCTGTCTACTTTGTCGTTTTTTTCCCCCCTCTTTCTTTTTCATCCAAATACTCCGACTCTCCTAAACAGGAGCGCTAGATTATCTTAAGGACTCTGTTTGAGCCGATTTCAGCAACACTTTGAAGAAATTGCATTTGATTACACTCTGAATCTGAAATGGCAGCTTCGTCTAATTTCCCCTGCTAGTGTCATGGTCCAGTGTACAAGACGAATCGCCAAAGAGAAATATAGAACCCCTTCCAACGTTTAAATGGGAGGGCAAATAAAAACCACATTTCTACAGAGAATTTCCAAAAATCTAATCAAGAACTCAATAAAGCTGTCATTTTCGTTCTTCTACAGCACTCGCTTTAGATTAGACGCTGCCACTCTGGGAATGTGGAGACAGTTTCAAAATAAACCTTGTCCAACAGCCCCAGACCTCCCTGAGGTCTACCCTCCTGAGCGAAGAATAACGAAAACTGATCATTTATGTTTTCAACAATAAAATCAGGATTTTCAGAACAAAAAGGCCAGTAGGTTGCACAGGGATCTTTTTAGTATGAAGGCTTTCCATCATTAACGAGGGGCAGGTGTGTGTGCACACGCTGCACGCAGGCTCGCACCCTTACTGCAGGTTCTTCAGTATCCGGCCGAAGCGAAAGTCGTAGACATGGCGGCATAGGTAAACCAGTTCAGGATCAACGTCATCGGGCACAAGTCGGTGAGTGGGGACAGCACTGTCAGAGGGCCGGGGCACCATGGGAACGCTGTCGGGCACACCCTCTGAGCGGCGCTTTACCAAGGCACAAAATCTACAACAGAAAGACAGTAGACTAACTCTCACGCTGGGATATTCTTTCAGGCTGCTGAACGAGATCGTCTAATAATACCTTTGGTTAGCGCATTCAATTGAGACCTACCCGGTAAAACAGTAAAATATCTTACCTACAGTACTGTGCTAAAGGTAAAACATAGCATCTGTCCTCAATACAGGCCACGCTGTTTTCATCTTGATGCCGAGAGGCGAATATTTCATTCTGGAAACAATTGCAGAGGCAAAAGTTAAACTGTGGTCAAGACATGGGGCAAAAAAAACCTTCCAAAACGGTGCTGCGTATATTGCTACGTGCTTACCTCAAACCTTTTGCTTAACTTTTGATTAAGATAGCAGAAGAATTGAAGCACGAGACTTTCACGACAATTTTTTAGAAGTTATGTTGAAGACAGTTTTTTTTGTTGTTTTTAAATTAGCCATAACTGGGACTGTGGAAGACTTCGATATAGGTATACAGCTGATTTTTTTGCATAACGTTGAGGAATGAGGAAAACACAATGTTTGTATACCAACAATACAATACAATACATTTAGGGTGTTATCTTTCATAGATCTTCCTTCATACAAGTAACAAGATTTGCTGAATAATATATGCTAAAAAAACATAGATGGTAGTGAAAAACATCTAAATGAGTTCTGTTCCAAATTTTGGATTTCTCCCCTCCTGAATGTATTGCCTTTATACCTGCAATCAGCTTCTGGAGCTCCTCAGCAGTGATATTGATCCAGATTCATCCTGAACATGTCTGTTCTAACTCCAGATAGCAGATAACAGCTAGATACTGACTTCTTCAGATCAGGTGAGGAGACTGATGGGGCATTACAAAACATAACTTCTTGCACTTCAAAGCATTTTCTGGTGATTTTGTCTCATGTACTACCGTGTTGTGGGATAAACCCACATTTCATTTGAACTAATTACTTTTTTTTAAACTAATTTGGAGTTTTTTTTAAAAAAGGTTAAAAAGAAGTCTATTCTGTTTTTATTTTGCCAGAACACATGGGTGGGGGTGAAAACTTTTGCACTCAACTATATATTAGAGAACTCTAATATTGGATGTAGGCTATTTTCTCAACACTTTATCTGAACTATCGGAAATAGCCGTCACTGCTTTCAATCAAACTTTTTAGATTTTTTTTTTTTTTGGAACATCGCGATTTTTCTAAAACAACTACACGGAAGTGTACTGCAGCACAAAGCTGAATGCAGAATAAAAAAAAGTGGCTAAAGGATGTGATTACTACATTGAAAAAAAGGAAAAACATTACTGAGCTGCCCATCAGAGCTGTCTGGGATGAGTGAATGTCTCACCTCACAGTGCATGCTGGGATCTCTTCCTCCCTGTGTGTGTTCTGGTCGATAGTACCAGAACAGGCTCATCATCAGCTCTCCTGAAAAGAGAGGAAACAAAAAAGGTCAGTCGCAGCAAATTCTTCAGCAACATTCACGAAATGAACTTCGGTACACTTGGCCATGACGCAATTTTAACATTTAGAAATTCAGACGGCAGTTTATTTTCAAAAACATTTGCTTCTGGTATTTCACATATGGTATGACCACATACTTATTACGAATCAACATTTCATGTATGAACACGCCTCCCGTAATCAGCAGCTTAGTGATATTAACAATCGGTTATAAAAACAACACCACCACCACAAGCACTACAGTAACCTTCCACTACTGTCCGAGTGTGTACATGACTCATGAATATCAAGCACAGCATTTTTCACTTAAGCGGAGAACTGCTAAGAACTAGTGTCCTCCAGTACGGTTTTAATCTTTTAGTAATCTTCTATGGACACACAAAAAACCAACCACAGCTACACAGGAACATTTTATCAGAGAGCAAGTCTAATTGTTCATTTCCTCTATGAAACTCAGAAGAACTAAGCTACATTAAGTCAAGGCAGCTTATACCACATGTCTAAATGCAAAACAGAATTTCCCCTGCACATATTCATGTAAAGACATCAGAGTGCTGATAATAATAGAAAACATTCTCTCACCTGTCTTAGGGTCATCCCACAAAGCTGATATCTTCGCCACATAGGGTAAGGATTTCTTTCGTGGTCCGGAGCGCAACAGCACCGTGTCTCTGACCCGAATCACCTCTCCATCTCGTTCTACTCCTTCGTAACACTGTCGCAGTGCTGTCATGTCCTCCCCCTGCACAACAATGAATTTTCATTGGGAATGCTCTTGTAGGACAAACCACACTAACCAACAGGGGAACAAAACTCACCGCGATAAAGACTTCTTTCTCTGTGGGTTCTCCAAAAGGGCGCCAGCCGTTTGTGGTGCGGTGGCGATGTACTTTTTTCTGTTGTTTGGCACTTGCTGGGCAGGGCGCTGGCTGTTTCTGAGACAGTTTTGTAGGTCTTGCACCAATAGAGCCATTGGGTGTTTTGGTGTTTTGAGGGCATTCTCTTGGCCCTTGAAGCCTGACCTCTGTCTGTCTGTTGTCTGAAAGAGTGGACAGGAGACGTGGCAGAACCGTGGAGGATGGGTTTAGTCTAGGCAACGGACAGCCAGAAAGGGGCAGGGCTGGTGGAACGAGCAGAGAGGAACTTTGATCCCCTTGAGGTGAAGAGTAGCCTTCTGCACAAGCAAAATGCAGTGTAGTGTTTAGTATGACCAACAAATGACTCAAAAAGACTACTTACAGAAGGAATTTTTGGCATCTGTCAGAAAAGGTATTATTTTGCAATGCTGGATAAATCAGGGCTTTCTGTGAACTCCCCTTATACATTTTTAGCACTAGATTGTACAGTTAGCAATGGCATGTATAGCCAGAATACCTTCTGTCAAACGTTCAGCTTCATTACAGTGTTTTAATGAATGGTGGAGCATATATTTTATGCATCAATATGCATTGGAGTATGCTGTCAATCACACATCATACATTCAGTGGCACCCGTTGGCAATGAAATCAATGGTAACAGGTGCTACAGGTGGTGAGTACCAAAAAAATCCCTGTGTTAATTACTGCTTAATAGTACACTGAAAAAAGGCTTCTTTGGATGGGCTCTTTTAAAGGGGCTATACCTGAAACATTTTCCAAATGGCAAACCCTCTGTTGCAGGGTTTTAAGTAGAAAGGTTAAGTCTTTTCCAAGAGGGACAAACCAAAACACACTTTAGGGTTCTACAGTGAGGGAAAGAAGTATTTGATCCCCTGCTGATTTTGTACGTTTGCCCACTGACAAAGAAATGATCAGTCTATAATTTTAATGGTAGGTTTATTTGAACAGTGAGAGACAGAATAACAACAAGAAAATCCAGAAAAACGCATGCCAAAAATGTTATAAATTGATTTGCATTTTAATGAGGGAAATAAGTATTTGACCCCCTCTCAATCAGAAAGATTTCTGGCTCCCAGGTGTCTTTTATACAGGTCTTTTATACACTCTTAAAGGGAGTGCTCCTAATCTCAGCTTGTTACCTGTATAAAAGACACCTGTCCACAGAAGCAATCAATCAGTCAGATTCCAAACTCTCCACCATGGCCAAGACCAAAGAGCTCTCCAAGGATGTCAGGGACAAGATTGTAGACCTACACAAGTCTGGAATGGGTTACAAGACCATTGCCAAGCAGCTTGGTGAGAAGGTGACAACAGTTGGTGCGATTATTCGCAAATGGAAGAAACACAAAAGAACTGTCAATCTCAGCCCAGAACTACACGGGAGGATCTTGTCAATGATCTCAAGGCAGCTGGGACCATAGTCACCAAGAAAACAATTGGTAACACACTACGCCGTGAAGGACTGAAATCCTGCAGCACCCGCAAGGTCCCCCTGCTCAAGAAAGCACATATACATGCCCGTCTGAAGTTTGCCAATGAACATCTGAATGATTCAGAGGACAACTGGGTGAAAGTGTTGTGGTCAGATGAGACCAAAATGGAGCTCTTTGGCATCAACTCAACTCGCCGTGTTTGGAGGAGGAGGAATGCTGCCTATGACCCCAAGAACACCATCCCCACCGTCAAACATGGAGGTGGAAACGTTATGATTTGGGGGTGTTTTTCTGCTAAGGGGACAGGACAACTTCGCCGCATCAAAGGGACGATGGACGGGGCCATGTACCGTCAAATCTTGGGTGAGAACCTCCTTCCCTCAGCCAGGGCATTGAAAATGGGTCGTGGATGGGTATTCCAGCATGACAATGACCCAAAACACACGGCCAAGGCAACAAAGGAGTGGCTCAAGAAGAAGCACATTAAGGTCCTGGAGTGGCCTAGCCAGTCTCCAGACCTTAATCCCATAGAAAATCTGTGGAGGGAGCTGAAGGTTCGAGTTGCCAAACGTCAGCCTCGAAACCTTAATGACTTGGAGAAGATCTGCAAAGAGGAGTAGGACAAAATCCCTCCTGAGATGTGTGCAAACCTGGTGGCCAACTACAAGAAACGTCTGACCTCTGTGATTGCCAACAAGGGTTTTGCCAGCAAGTACTAAGTCATGTTTTGCAGAGGGGTCAAATACATATTTCCCTCATTAAAATGCGAATCAATTTCTAACATTTTTGACATGCGTTTTTCTGGATTTTTTTGTTGTTATTCTGTCTCTCACTGTTCAAATAAATCTACCATTAAAATTATAGACTGATCATTTCTTTGTCAGTGGGCAAACGTACAAAATCAGTAGGGGATCAAATACTTTTTTCCCCTCACTGTACATGGAACTTCCACCCCCAAGTCAAATGAAATTGTGGTAGAAAATAATACAACTGATGAAGCAAGTGACTTCAGATAAGTTTTCAAAAATATACCACAAATCCTTACAACAACCTGGATGATTGAAAAACTTCACAGCCACTGAGGACTGTTTTTTTTTTTTATATAGGTATGCCCCAAGGGATCATGCCACAGAACCCCCAAATGGCTCTACCACAATGTCACCATATGACATGGATCAGATTTTTTTATTGTCAGTCAGTTCCTTTATTACATATTACCTGTTTTGATTGGATGGCTACAGCTGGAGCAGCCTGTAGCATAAGAGCACGCCCTGCTGGTGACAGGCTGCATAGCGCTGAAAGTGTAACTGCCAACTCTGCAGCTCTCACTACAGCACGGAGGGCGCACTGAACTGCAGAAGGCAGGGTGTGAGATTCCTGAGGCGTGGGAGACAGAGGAGGACAGCAGCTTTGACGCAGGGACCCTGCTGGGACACATGGAGCTGTGTGCGCAAGGTAGTGGCTGCGTACTTACACAAACTGAACGAGGCCCATGATTTGCAAAGTGAACATAGTAACTAGAGTAGCAGGGGTCTGCACACAGGCATGGGTGGGCACTGAGGGTGAGGGCTGGGTGGGCCAGACAGTATTCCACTGAGCCTTCTGTAGAACAGCAGTAGCATGGACCAAGCTCAGTTTCCACCTGCTCTTCTTTGACCATTTTAATGGGATATCCCATCAAGCCATGAGAATGATACCCTGGTTTGGCTAAGCAGTGACAGTCAGCAGGTCCTTCCCACTTCAGTTTAGACTCACTTCCCTTGCTCTTACATGGTGCACCACCACCCTGAGGTAAAGCCTGTTTGAGTCGTTGTTTTTTAGGCAGCTGCGCCTGGGATTTACAGCATGCGGTCTGCTTCCCTGCAGCACAAATACCTTTATTGTCCGTCTTTACTCGCTGCTTACTTCCCGTAGTGGAGCTTGTGAGCTTCAGCAGAGCAGCAGCATTGAGTCCGGCGAGGCGTCTAGGAGTAGGAGTGTACAGACTCAGTGTAAGATCGCTGTCGTCTTTTTCCTCTGACTTGCTCTTCTTGGCCTTCTTGTGGTTTTGGCACATTTCAGTCTTGTGGGCTTGAGCAGCAGTTTTTGACAGGGAGCAAATATTTGCATCATCTGCTTCATTAAAAACAGGTGCTGTCTCATGGCGCTGTTTCTTAGGGAGTTTGCTGCTTAGCGGTACATCTGTTTTCTCCAGCAGCAGGCTGTTGACAGCTTCGGCGTTAAGAGAGGCAAGCCGGCGTTTACGGGGCTCCTGAGCTACAATTGTATTAGTACTTGCTTCGTATTTAGTTTTAGGTGGTATATGTAATGATTTATTGGTGTTTACTAGCTTTTGGTTGGGTTTGCGTCTCTTTTTTTGCCGACTTCTTTTTGAAATTGCATTTGCCTCCTCCTCCTGCAGTTCACTGTCCTGTTCAAAGGCATTCCCCTCCAGGCGGGTGAGCAGAACATGGCAACTTAAGGCCTCGTCTTTTGATTTGTTACTTCTCCGTCGTAGTGGGTAAAGCTTCCTATTCCGCTCTTCCCTCAATTTCTTGGACACTTTTGCCTTGCCTTTTTTGGCCCCGACCTTCAGAGTCCTGACCTTTTTTAACTGGGCTCCTGTCTTACAAACATCATGGAGCCATCCTTCCATGCGCTGTCGTCTCTTTTGCTTGTCTCTACTGGTTGTATGCTTTAGTGCCTTGGCCTCCTTCAGACAATGCTCAGGCCAAGCTCTACCCATGGTTTTACCATGGGGACAACAATCTACATGGTTACAGCCCTTGCCACAGCTCTGGTTGAGGGAGACCTTTTTCTTAGCTTGGCTCATCACATGCTTTCCAAGAGAATCTAGATGGGTCAGAGATACAAGATGTATTTTAGAAATATATCAAGTTGTAACAAGCCACATAAAGTATTCAGAGTATTTCCAATGTGGCTAGACTGTTTGTTTAACACCAGATACGTGTTCACACAAGAGGTGTACATTAGGACTGGGATCCCTCAGGACAGAACAAAAAGTCCCAGAAGCAGGCAGCTTTTACTTTCACGCAGGCGCTCAGATACGAAGCATGTGGGACGATGAAAGGTCATTCTGAATAGCATGGGCGTGAACTGGATGAGGTGGGTTCGCCGAGTGGCGCAGCGTAATGCGTTTATCGTGTTTATTCATTTTCAGTAACTGCTTTTTCCTGGGCAGAGTCACGGTGTTTTAAATGACATTTGTTTAGATTTTGGGAAACAGAGCCAACTAAGATTCTTAGAAAACGCTGGCAGCCGGTACAAACAAGAGAACTCTGTGATCAGGATTGGTCAAGAGTGTTTGCGGGCGTGGGATTTAAAAACAACAACTATAGAACACACACCTCTAGTTCACACACAGACAACAGGAACTACTGTGCCATAGTGAATATCGTAATGTCCTCATTTGAGTATGCTGGGAACGGACAGTCTCAACTCGTTCAAACTCCATTCATTTATGCAGTGTGTAAGAATTAAACAAAAGCATGTAAAATATATGAAAATTGAATTAATGAATAAGAAATGGATGCAATAGAGATTGCTTCTTTACAAATGAAAATATAAAACAAATAGCCAAACAAAAATCAATGTTAGAATATGAAAACGCATAACTCCTGATTAAAATCTAAAAACTAAAAAGCTGGTTAAAACTCTTGCGGCTCTTGTGATTAGTTCGCTAGCATGTTTCTCAGTCTTATGCTTCTTAATCCCAGGTTTATTTAGCTAGTTTCGTAAAAGATGGATGTACTAATACTTCCAAGATTCACAACGATAACCCATTTTACAGTCTACTATCGCATGAAATCAGGGCTGGACTGGGACATAATCTCAGGCCGCGAGTCTCACACTCATACACCCACAACAAATTTTGAAGCCACCGACAACTGTATTTTTTCTTTCCTAAATTTAATTTATTACACACAGTATGGCCATCCCATAAAAACATATACAAGTAGCCTAGAGGTAGTGAAGCAGTTCTAATTTATATCAGCTCACACGGGTCTGCCAATCACTTAAACATCAGACATGCAAAGCTGCCAGTGACTCTCTACTTTTCACTCACAAACGTACATTAAATGCAGAAGAGAGGTAAAAAAAAAAAAAGAAAAAAAAGAAAAAAAGACAGAACATTTTTTTGCTGTTGTTGTTGCTGCCATTTTTCATGTACCTGTCACTTCTTCACCAGGTCTACTGCTACGAACAGAACCTTCTCCACATTGTTGGAAAACAACACCTGTTTAACCTCACTAATTTCTGAGCACAGAATCTAAATTTCTTTTAGTTAAAATTTGAGCATCGCATCAGAACGATGTGTTTTTTTTTTTTTTTTTGAGACTTAAATATTCTTAAAATTCCTGAAATTTAAGCATACTATATTTCATACATATACATTACAGCATATTTCATTTCTCTTATTTTACCTCTACCTGTCATCTCAGGTTGACCCTGAAGTGTGACCACTGCACCAAAGCTAGTGCCAGGAAGACTCTCGCCACCTTATGGTGAAAAATAGGAGAAAAAAGGTTTGTGGGTTTTTTTTGTTTTTTTTCAACCTCACATATGGGCAGACAATTTTCTAAATTGCCTAAGTATCTGTTAGTACAATATTAACTACATCATAATATCTATTTTGAAAAATCCTAACACTGAACATGATGTTGCCTTTTATAACTTATAGCTTGGGAGAGTGTTTTTGTCTTTGTTGCGGTTGTTGTTTTCCCTAGCTGTGTCTTTTCATTTCAACATTTAAAATAACAACATGTGCCGCTTTTCCACTGCAGGAACTTTCCCCAGGAACTAAGGACTTTTGGAGGTACTCTGTGTGTTTCCACCGCATAGACCAGGGTCTAAATTAAGTTCCGGGTAAAATATTTAGCCCTCGCAATGTCCCTACTCGGGAGGTGGTACTTTTTAAAAGCCAGGAACTTTGTGGGGTGGGACTTGGGCACTGAACATGCTGATTGGTTGAGTGCACACAGGAATTTTTTTTTTCCAACCACCATTTTTAAAAGTCTGTTGCGGTGCGTACAGTGACATTTGTTTAATACGATTCGAACCAACACGACGGAGTTTCTTAAAAAATACGACAGATGGACCGACGATGATGTTCGGGCCTTAAGTATTTACGCCGAGGATGAAATACAGCGGGAACTGGAAACGGCCACCCGCAATGAAAAAGTATACTTCAAAATATCGAGTGGGTTAAGCGAAATAAAATCCGTTTGTTTAAGTCTAGCATTACGAGCGTTCTGAATTCGCTTAACTTCCACTGCTCGTCTCTTTTCCAGCGTTTTCTCAATTCCCTCTTTAACAGAGCGACACGTCACAATCAACAGCAGCACAGCTTGAATCTCCTCCATGCTTCTTGTTGTTGCAGTATCGTTACCAGTTTTCAGAAAATAGACTGTCTGTTTTTAAAACACGAACCTTTATCCAAAGATTTTTTAAAAATCATTCTGGGAATTGAACCCGGGCCGCGGCGGTGAGAGCACCGCATCCTAACCGCGCTCCTAGACCACCCTTTTGGTTGCAGTAAGCTCTTTTGCTACTGTTTAAAGGTTCGTGTTCCAATCAGAGCCTCCTACGAGTTTTTATGAGCCGAGCAAACATTTAACATTATTACATCATTAAAATCAGCTTACTTTGTGTCAGTAATCAGTTTGATTGTAGCATACTTCGAGGCTTCATATCATCGCCAAGGGCTTGTCACGTGCAGTCATAAGTCACCGCACTAATTTGCCTAATCTTTACGGTACTTTAGACTGCGATGGAAACGCAGACAACAAAGGTCTGGCGGAACCAAATGGTCCCTTGAAAAAAGTTCCTGGGATTAATTGTTCCAGGGGCTCTCTAAATGTACTGTACGTAAATTTGGAAATTTGTCTGCTAAATGACTTCTTATTATAACTATACAGTAGATAGTGCTGTCCTGTAGCATATTTTGAGTGACGATAGTAATAGTGATAACGTCTGCTAGTAGTGAAACTGAGGTTAATACTTGATTAGCTAAGTTAGCGAACACAAAGCTGCAGTATTTACAGGTGAGACTGACCTGCACTTGAAGCCTTGAACAGATCAGTAATTTTGCTACATTTCACTGCTTCTTTTTGGAGGGCTTTCCTTTTGCGTGCCCTTTCCCTCTCTGCTCCACCTGGCTGCTTCCTCTCCATCCTCGCTCTGTATTGCTGATTCTGTTCGAAACCGTTCGCCGGAGCTGAGGTAAACGGCAGCGATGCAAGTCAAAACTAACAGATTCATGGTTTAGTATGGATTTATTAACGGATGCCGAATTCGGAAAGGATCACTTGAGTACATAAATGAAGTCAATAAGTAAATAAATAAGTTTTAAAAATATAAAATAAATAAAACACAGTAGGGCAGCAGGACAAATCAGTCGTCAGGCCACCGGGAATTCTCCCAGTGCTCCCGATGGCCAGTCCGGGCCTGCATGAAATTATTCACCATTTAAAACAAATTTTCATCAAATTGTTTGCAGCAAACAATTTAGACAGTTAGTTTACTCATCCCACTGCACATTTGGATGGTTCGTAACTTTTCAGGCTTGACCAGGCTCTTTATAGCACCCAGACGGTGTTCATAGCATTTCATAAGAATTCCCTATTCAAAGGAATAATTCAGTGCGTTTACATGGACAACAATAATCCATTCTTAACCCGATTAAGACCATACTGTGATTCAGAAACTACCAGGTAAACAGCCATTTTTAATTACCTTAATCTGATTAAGGTCATACTCGTAGTATGCACTAATCGAATTAAGACAGGTGGAGTACTCCTGTTTTAGTCGCATTATGGATGAGTATTACAGATATGTAAACACCTTAATCATATTATGAACGTCGTGTGAGAGTTTTCACCGCTTTTTGCAATAGGACACGATCACGCACAGCAGTCGTCAACATTTTACGGTGAACAAGAGAGTTCGGCTGCGTCCCAAACCGCGTACTTGCCACTATAGGCCTGTAGTGGGGAAAAATACATGTATCTCGGCTACTATACAGACGGTAAGTATGCGGTTTGAGACGCAGCCCATGGCTTCAAGCAGTTATCTATTACCACGTACAGCATGACAAATAATTAACTGCACTTAAAGCGTTCGTAAAAAAAATTCAATAAAAACACCCAAAAGTGTATACGGTACCACAACGAAGACGAACTGTATGTTGATACGTGAAATTCTGGAGGGATGTCGGACGGCGTGGCGCGGTGAAATAATGACGCGGGCTGTTCATCTAATTATGTTCTATAACGTGTAAAACGGGAACATGACAGGAGTATTCTAAAAGCGACTCATGTAAACACCTTAATCACATTATTATCTTACACAGAGTAAGGTCAATAATTAGATTACTGCTGTCCATGTAAACGTAGTCGGTGTGGCACACTTGGACAACACGCAGTTACTCAAGTAAGCAACTGACTGGATAATAATAAATAATAGATGCTTAAATGTGCACGTTTTCAGCAAACGTGTCTGACAGCAGCCCAAATCTCAACTTTCTCCATAGAATATACTGCATACATTCAGTGTCAAAGGGCATGTTAAAGAAGCCAGCATTAAATTATAACATAAAGACATTCACTGAGTAGCCTTGTGAATGCAGCAGACAGACTGTGACTTCGTATGATGAACAGAAACGCTTACTGGACACATTTCTTGGGTTTTCAAATAATTCTTAAACATTAAACAGACATGATCTATCGCTTCAAATTCTATGACTCGATAAGCCTTTTGACTGCTGATCATGAGAGATCATAAGACTGTGATTAAGAGGAAAATTTATGACACCAAGCTAAGGGAAAATCACACTCCTACAGTGTTACTGATAGTCTTGCTAAATCTGTTCTTTCGCTTAGGTTTCCATACCCATATTTAGAAATTATAAGACCAGCAAGACACTTAATGCAAGATTTTCTGTTTTGGGTGTTGTGAGGGCTTCTCTGACATCACTGACTCTTGGAATTAGCCTTGTTGTCAAGTTTGACTTGAAGCATAAGCTCAATATAAACCTGTGTTGATTGTTTTAGGTCATTAGACACCGTAATAAGGTCCAATAAAATAAATGAACTAGAACATGTCAATGGCTGGAGGGCACAGTGGCTTAGCGGTTAGCACGGTTGCCTCGGGGTTGTGGATTTGAATCCCGCCTCTGCCCTGTGTGTGCGGAGTTTCCTCTGGGTACTCCAGTTACCTCCCCCAGTCCAAAGACATGCGTTCCCAAATTGTCCATAGTGTGTGAATGGGTGTGTGATTGTGCCCTGAGATGGGTTGGCACCCAATCCAGGGTGTCCCCCCCCCCTTGTGTCCCGAGCTCCCTGGGATAGGCTCCCCGTGACCATGCGCAGGATAAGCGGTGCAAAAAAATGGATGGATGGGTGTCAATGGAAACTTTTGAGCTTGCTAATAAAGATAACGGCTGACTAGGATGCACTGCTCTAATATTTATGTTTTAACAAGTAGAGGTTATCAGCCAAAAATACACCATTAAACAAACATCAATGTCTGTTTTATACATAAACTGTAAAATATGAATCATTCATTTTATAATTCATCACCAAAAAGACCACAGGGGACGCAAAACTGGCAACCAGCTGCAGGTAATTACATAACTAAATAAACGATTAATTCATGATTTATGATCATTAGTGCCTTAATTCAAGATTTAAGGTACATACAGCCACGGGATAAAGAAAGTACACGTCCTTAAATTAAATCAAAAATGATTTTAATTATCGGGGCCTAAATAAGAATTGTGTTGTCCTCACCAACTTCTATAAAGAAATAACCTCAAGTGATAATAAAAATAAAAAACACAACAGATTTCAAGATGTAGTCATTTTCCCCACAAAAATAAACCAACATTCAGAAACCAGATGGAGAAAAAATAACTGCACCCTATAAATCAGTAACATGTAGAACTACCTTTAGCAACAATATCTTGAATGAAATGTTTTCTGTAGGGAGTTTATCATTCGCACATTGTTTTGGAGAAATTTTGGGCCACTCTTCTTTACAACATTGATGTTTGAGGGCATTCATTTATGCACAGCTCGCTTAAGATTCTGCAACAGCTTCTCAATGGGGTTGAGGTGCAGACTTTTTCCTTCTTTAGTCATTCAGATGTCGATTTGCTGGTGTGCTTGGGATCATTGTTCTGTTACATGATCCAATTTCAGCCTAGCTTAAGCTGCTGGACAGATGACCTCAAGAATATTTGTCTCAAGAATATTCTGGAATAAAGTGGAGTTCACCGTTATCTCAATGACTGCAAGTTTCTCAGGTCCTGTGCCTCTAAAATCAGCCCAATTCATCACCCCTCCACCACCATGCTTCACAGTTGATATGAGGTGTTTGTGGTGATGCACTGCATTTGGTTTTCATCAGACATGACGCTGTGCATGATCTCCAAACACCAGCTTGATCTCATCAGTCCAAATGATTGGATTCCAGAAGATGCAATTCTCAAAACTAAATCATGCTGCCATGTTTTTTTTCCTAGCCACCCTTTCCTGACAGCCATACCTGTTCAGGCTTTTTCTGATTGTACTGTCATGAACATAAACATTTAATGTGCTTACAGAGGCCTGTAGGTCACATCATGTACCTCTCTGAGCATTTAGCCGTCTGACCTTGGATACACTGGGACACACGCTCCTGGGAAGACTGGAAACTGTCTTGAAGGCTCTCCATTTGCAAACAATCCTTCTCTCTGTAGAATGGGGAATTTCAAGTTGTTTGGAGATGGCCTCATAACACTTCCCAGATTGATGAGCAGCAACAACTGCTTCTCAGAGGTCATGGCTGATGTCCTTTCTTCTTGACATGATGTAGACACACACCTCAGGGCTACAGAACATAAAACTGCCAACGTTCTGCTTTTATAGAGGTTGTCACACTTCGTGATTTACAAACCTTGTGCATTTCATTAGTAACACCTGGCTGCTAATTACCCTCTTAAAGATTGTAGAACTACAAAGGGTGTACTTGGTTGGTTTTTTTTTTCTGCCCAGCTGGTTTCTGAATATTTATTTACTTTTTCGGGGGGGGGGGGACTACATGCTGAAATCGTTCACGTTTTTCATTCAAGGAAGTTAGTGAGGACCTCAGAATTGTTATTTAGACCCTGATAAATAAATATATAGAAATGAATGAGGGCATACTTTTTTCCCACCAATGACTGGAATTACCTTTCAGTGTAAAGCTTTAAAAAGGTACACTATATAAAACTTTCTAAGTAAAAGATACTACATACTAAAGGTACAAGAGGTGCAGACTTAAAGGGTACCATGACAGTCACAAGAAATAGTACAAGCAAGGAAATCTACACTTTAGTACCTCTTTTTCGGAGTGTACACTGAATCTTCCTTGCGTATTTGTTTCGCATTTTGTTTAAAAAGTTTCCACCCCTGAAATTTGCTCTGCTCCCAGTTCTCACCTCTGTTCTCCTAGTGTTCCTAATATGGCTGACAGTGAAGACAGTGCCTTAGAGGCACTAGACTGAAGTAGTTTTTTAAAAACTGTACGATGCAGCGCAAATCGATACTAAAGGAGTCAAATCAGTTGCTAAATTTGCCACGATGGTGCTGTATTTAACACTGTGCTTTCTAAAAGTACTTTGAGAAACTGTGCGAATAGAAGTAACTAGCTATTATTACCAACTATCAGTTAGAGGTTAAATGCCGGTTGAGGGAAGACGGCAAGGCTCTGGCAGTGGTGCACAGTGCTTAAAGCTTTGAGCTGGTAATCTGAAGTTTATATATTTAAATTTCAGGACTGCTGAACTTTCGGTAAGAATTCTCTCTGAACCCGGGTTCACACGGTATGATTTTGGCCAAGATTTGGTCGTCTGAGACAAACTTTGAGAATCCTAAAAGATTCCTATAACCCTAGGCCAAAATCCGTAGTCTTTGATCGCTAGTTTGACGTGCTCCTCGACAGCCGATCAATGGCCGTTGCGATCAAAAATTTCCTCTGATTAAATTCTGGCAGTGTCAGAAGTTTTGAGGCACAGTCCTGTAGTGTGGTTTCTCCAACTCAGTACGAGTCTTCTCGTGTGCGTGCATTTTTTACATCCTGACTGTCGTACAGTCTGACATTAACGACAGCCGAGATCCTACAGTGTGACGTGGATTACAGCGGGGATCGTGTTCGTACAGTCCGACAAGCAACAGGACTACTCAAAATTCTAAATCGCACAGTGTGCACCCGGCTTTTCATCGTGTCCTCTTCTCAATTGTAAGTGCTTCGGATAATAGCGACTGCTAAAGGAATAAACACGAGCAAACTCCTTACAAAAAATGTTTTGCCCTACCAACAGCCGGGACTTTCAAAATGACAAACCGCTCTATGAAATAAACCAAAATTCAAACATGCGTTATCATTTGAAGATAGCTTTCCAAAAAGAAAAGCAGAATATCATTTACACGCTCACTGAATACAGAAGATACAGATGTCTAGCAAAAGTCACAGTTCATTTTTAACCAAACAACAAATACATCAACCCGAACAGTCACATCAGGTGACTATGGACTCATGTTGTGCCAATATTATTATTATTATTATTATTATTATTATTATTAATGCTTCAGCATTATAATGCTTTAGCCTTACTGCATTTCAGGGTGGAAGAAATGTGTGTACAGAATAAATGTAAATTTGTGTTGCTCCAGACACTGCATTTAAACTCCTCCATGCTCTTTGCTCTTGCCAGATTGTGGGCTGCAAAAAAAATGTCGTCAAGAACAAAAAGACTTTTAAAATAAAACCTTATGGGCTCGTGCATTTATTAAATAAGCTTTCTATCTAGTAACTCCGAGCTGCCACAAAATCATTGTTATAATCCAAACATCATTAGCTCAGTAAGAGCAGCGCTATTGCACCTGACCCGTGCAAGCTCGTGCTCTCCGTTAATGAGGCCGACCGCACGCGCGCCGCCCGCGAGCGAACGAGCTTCCGACAAACTGCACGCTCGTGAACTTCGGAGCGACAAAAGCGAAGCCCATACAGCGCCTTAACGCCGCTTTTTACCAGCGTCCTGTTTTCCTAAATGCCACCAAAGCCTTTGTGGGCTCCGCGGAAATGTTTAAAACTAAAGTTAAGTGGCGAACGGGGGACGACGACGCTTCGTTTCGCTGCGCCGCGCGCTGACACGGCTCGCCTGACGTCAGCCTCCATCAGGAGGAGGAATAAAATAACACCCGCGATGTTCCTCGGTGTAACAGACCTCATCAGTGCAGGGACACTTCAGCCGCGCTCGAGCACTGCCAAAGAAACACGCCTTAAAACCAAGTGCTGCTTTCGCCTATCGCATCGAGGCAAGCACAATAACACCAGCACGCAGCCAAATCCGCCCTGCTCGCGCTGTTTCACCGAACAGAAAACCTATTCGTCCCGAGAAGGGTCGCGTGCAGTTCACGAAAAAAAAAAAATGCGTATCGTTTCAAGTCGAGTTTTTTACAAAAAATCCACCATACTCACATTTAAAGACCCAATCCTGCTGAACACCGAAGGAGATGTTGTTTTTTTGTTCTGGTTTATGTTTAAAAGGCCAGGCAGAGGGCTGATGTGTGTGTGTGGTATGGACGCTAGCTGGCTGCCCGCTGTCCTCTTCCTACTTCAGCACGAGCAAGCTGCTCTCAACTTCAGCCGCACCAATGACAGCGGAGGCACGCGCAGCCTGACACTCTCACCATCCAATCAGGAGCAGCGCCAGCTGTTGTTTCCAAGCTATAACTATTTGTAAATAATGCACAACATATAAGCTACGTTTAGCTAATCATTCTGGAGACGGTTGGAGCAAAATGTTCAAACATACACTACCTCAGTCTCCAAGTACTCCTAAGATTAAAAAATTAATAATAATAAAAAAATAAAAATAAAAAAATTCCTTCACAGCATGACTGTGGTCTTGGAAATTGTCTTCAGTTTTGAAATGTAAAGTTGTATTTATTTATTAAAGTACCATTTCTGAAAATAATACATACTAGTTTTTACAGTGTTTCCTTTTAATAGTTGTTTTTACACATAAAGAGCCCAGAACCCGGTTTGAGTACAGTACTATAGGTCATGTCAACACCTAAACTACATCAAAACACTAGCAAAATACACTGCAGTACAAAACCACCTGTTATCGACATGTTTTCTATGCACCCTGGTGTTTTATGCCTTTATCTCATGAGGATCTACTAGATTAAAAAACACATCAAACTCCATTTTTATGTAATTATTGTGTTTATATGTGCATTTGTAAAAAATAAATAATAAATATAGCTGCAAGCAGCAGTTATTGGGGTTCAAGCCGTTTAGGGCCCTTAAAGATGTTTAAAGATATTATTTAATATTTTGCAATACTATAAGCACATACATCAAAGAAAAAACCAAGATAATTTTAAGAAATAGCGGCATTCATTAAGCTTGTCTAATAGCTGCCGAACATTGACCAATGGGGCCGAGTTTTCCGAGATTTACAATTGTCCTCACATACGCTGATTGGACCTTGGACAAGCACAATTCTTGCAAGATTTATTCATCAAGTCTATTGGACCAATGGTTCCATATTTTGCACCAATTTCATGTTTTTTTCTGTTATAGCGCCACCAATTGGTCACACTCAGTAATTTTTTTTAGATCTGTCCTCAGATTGAGCCCTTATATAAGTATCCCAAATTTGGTGAAAATATCTCATTCCGGTCCAGAATTATAGCCAGTCAAGTAACGGTGTTTCTGAGTAGCGAGCAATACTACTACCATCTGACCAGGTTTCAAGTCTCTAGGCCTTACGGATTGGTCTGCCCGATCAGTTTTATGGTGGAATAATAATAATAAAAATCTTAACAATTACAATAGGGTTGTAGTGCTACACGCTAGAACCCCTAACAATGAATGCTTTAAGCTTAGTTATATGTAGATGTGTTAATTCAGGCTTAAACTATTTAGACTATGTTAATGGGTGATGATAATATAATCGAACTTACAACGTTCCGTGTGTAATTCTATCACAGTAGAATCAAGACAGTCCGCACATTTATATATTTTGAGTTTTAAATCTCACATTACTCATAGTGTCAACAGTATGAGCCCAGCTGTTGACATCCTACTCTATTTTAAATAAGATGCTAACCCCAGACAGTCCTAGCTGTTTTTACACTCTGGTTTGGCACTATATGAATTAAACCACACGCTACATTGCTCTTAGTTAGGGCCAGCTACTGGCTAATAAAGCAGTTTGCCAGTTTATCAAGACAAATGTAAAACAGCAACATAGGACACCTATGTTTATCAGAGTGTGACACAGGCTATGCTTTCGCTTTTCTTATGGCAATCTACACAACAGTCCAGTCCAGTAGACTACTGTTTGTACAACATGAACCTTTTGTGAGAAACTCATCTGCCAAAGCATTTGTTATTGCTTCAATAGGCTTATATAAGCTTACTATATATTTATATGTTCGTGCACGGCTTAGAATTTTTTTAAACACACGCTCTATAGAGTTTCAGTCCATGTACTGTAAGTCCAGGTCATGTATGCCTGAACCAACAAAATGTAATTATGGAAACATTCTCTTCTTAAAAATGACAGATTTCCATCTGAAATCTGAATCTGACTAATGATGTGTGGTTTGCTATTTTATCTAAGGGCTGAATACTCACATCCTTCCCTCAACAAAATAAGCTACGTAACTTCACCTAGCTGCTATGAAGTAGTACAGATGATACAAAATGACTGTTGCAATATTAATACCATAAGGGAATTGACATACAATTCAAAGCAGCTGTGGCTGTCCAGAGCTAAGGCTCTGGACAGCTGACTGGAAGGTTGTGAGTTCAAATCTTGGCCTAGTTGCCACTTTTGGGGGGGGGCCCATCTGTGCAGTTCAATTGTAAGTCACTTTGGATAAAAGCATCTGTAATTGAGCTAAATGTAAATGTGTGGCGGTCCTTTTAAAAAGCATAAACCAATGTATTGGTATTAGAAGAGCATACAAAACACAGTCTTAAAACTAATATATATTTTGCAGAAATCAGGCACATTCATAATAATGACACAATTGGAATTTTGAAACTTTACACTGCATCACCATGCACTCTCTTTCCAGGCTGAGAACGGCAAACGTGGTTGTTAAGAGTGCAGTAAGAAAACACCCAGAGCTAAATGAATTCATGTTTGGGCAAAGGCAGATGTTTGCACAATTTCTCCCTAGCCAGTATTAGCCAGTAACACATTTGTATCAGGTTCACTGGTTTTGAAGAGGGTGTTTGGGAAATGGTTGCTCAGTGCAGGGTACTTAAGCAACTAGGCAATTAACAATGCTAATTATTGTATTATGTACATTTGCATGTACATGGGGGAACAGACAGAAATGTCAGAATTTAGAATCAAAAAGATCATATTATAGGTGGGACTAGCCAATCTAGAAAATGTTTCTGAACAGAAAATGGTTCATTCAAGAACATGTTATTCACTGACATGATCAGCTGCAAATCAAATTTGAAAATCAAATTAAAAAGCTATCTAATATCTACTCTACTGCTAATATCTACTGTAGATTATAACCAAGGTTGCTTCTTCGGGGCAAATGTTTCGCTAATGACAGGGGTGAGAAAAATATCCACAAGTCTGTGGTATCTGGTGTAACACGTGGGGTGGACCGTTGCACTCTTGGTCCAGCAGCCTTGAATCTTAGTACACAGAGTCTGGAGTAAATCAGATTTTAGCCCTCACTGTCTATATATGCCTTTCGTCCATTTTGCTTAACTGTTATTATCCAAGATTTGCATATCGTAAAAACCAAAACATCTTATCACATTTGTGATTATGCTGTAGTAGGACAACATTTAGACTTGTAATATTAAAAAACATAATCTTATATCTGTTATGTATCTGTTATGTAATATATCTTGTATCGCACACACACACACACACACACACACACACACACACACACACCAAGTCAGCAAAGAAAAGATATAAAGGTTTTTTTTTCTAAATTAATTCTTGTTTATAGTAAAAGCTGAATTGTTTATAGTTGATCATTGATAATTAATCTTTTAAAATTTTTATGGGCTAACTTCTAAAAAAAATATTTTAAAACCCTGTAGATGTTTACTCAGTATAAGTATGGTAAAATTTGCGACGCTACTATGACAATGAATTGGAAGTCATAATTCAATTGGAAACCCCCCCCCCCCCCAAAGTCCACACTGGCATACAATTCTCAGTAGACTTTCAATGAAATATCTGGGGGCGGGGGAGGGGGGTATCTCACTTTCATTGCAAACTCTTTCCACAGTTTTCTCGCAGAACAAACTGCACAGTGCTCCATCTATAAGCACAAAGAGGTGATAAACGTTTCGGATTTTAAGAATTCTAAGACAAAAAGAATACATTTGTATATGAATGGAAGGGTGTCTTTCTCTACCTAAAGCCAAATATGAAGTAAATATTATTCTAGACAATACAATACAATACAAAGAGGCAGATTACATGT
The DNA here is from genome assembly GCF_023375685.1 of Ictalurus furcatus. Taxonomy (NCBI): domain Eukaryota; kingdom Metazoa; phylum Chordata; class Actinopteri; order Siluriformes; family Ictaluridae; genus Ictalurus; species Ictalurus furcatus. The sequence continues at coordinate 6,058,640 of NC_071279.1, forward strand.
CTAGAAATGCATATAAATCTATGTATTTATCTTTAATTACAACACTGACTTCTCAATCAGATCAAACCCAAAACTGTGTGATACTGTATTATGTACTATATGGCAATGTACAAGGCTTGTGCAATATTGATTTTCCCTTGGATTGACAGCTGACACTTGACAGTTTTCCAATATTGCTACTTTCCATTTTAAAATATTGTGATAAATGATTTAACCATCCAGACCAGGTAGCCGAAAACAGACAGGGAAACGAGCATTTCTGCCATTTCCGGGTTAAACGAGCATAGGTGAGTACGTAATAATACTGCCAGCTGTGCAGTCGGGAACTGTGGCAATCGCAAAAACTGCTGGAGGGTGGGTTTTTAAATGATTCTGCGGTAGTACATAGTAAACAGTTAAATAAATTTTAAAACATTTCAATATAATCCAGGGTTTCACAGACTAGTGGGTGTGACCCCACATGGCTTGAATTACAAATGGGGCTGCAAAAGAAACTCACAATCTCCTTTATTTTTACAAATTAATGTTAGAAATATCGAAGATGGAGTTTGTGTGGTAATATTTTGAAATGTTACTGGGAGTCACATTCAGATAAGCCACATTTAAATTAAAAGCGTACGTTTTATTTGATTTTATTATTATTACCTTTGAATTGAATTGAATATATATATGAAGCAGACACATCTGCCTGCCAAACTTGAGCTAACGAACTTCAAACAGTACTGGCTATCAATACATTCTGGGATAAAAACAATAATAGTAGGCATGACAGTACAATGGAGATGAATGAGAATTATTGAGATTATATAGCTTGAGTTAGAGGTGCATGAAGAGAAAGAATATGAGGAAAAGCTCGAATAAAATTCAGCTTACACTACATCGGTGTGATTGGAGCACGAATAAAGCAGAACGTTTTCCAAAACCGCATGAGAACAAGTACACAAAAAATATAAATATGGATAGAAATTCGAAGAAGGATCCTGCAAAATTCTTTTCTTTACCATGAAAACATTTGTATCTACTACGCTTTTATAATGATTGAGTATAATTTATATACCAGGACTTCATTTTGATCCATTCATGTCAAAGTTCTCTCTCTGTATACACAACAATAAGGCCAGGAAACATACAGTGTTGGCAACTGGCCAAAAGTGTGTATTGCTACAGATATAGTGTGTGTGTGGTGTTTTGATGTGAAGGAGAGTTTTCATGGTCTGGAGGTAACATTTGATTTTGTTTGCCATACATTAAGATTTCCAAAATAGGTGTATTGTTTTGAGAAATGTGTAATAGAGAAGAGAGACTCTGTTCCCTGAAATGTACTGTAAGGAAGTGAGAAAAGCTAGAACCCCTAAACACAAGAGCCTAAAGCATTTCAGTGCTGACACCGATCCTGCAAGGCTGCCTGATGCAAGTGGGTTAAACCACCATTATAATCAGTGGCCTCAATCTGGGTATGTGAAGTAGAGACTAGAGGAAGAGGTGAGTACTGAGATGAGTGTGTTAATGGTTGAGTGAGTGAGTGAGTAGCTGAATGAATGAATGAATAAACAGGAGAATGTGCACCAGCTCTATAGATTAAGGAGGATGTTAGTCGCTTGTTTGTTTAAGCAGACAAAGGTAGCTTTAGTTCATACAGGAAATGTGCATGTACCTAAAATACATGCAATATAACACAACTCAGCAATGCTATTCAAAACACTGCAGTAAGTCAATATCTTTCTGATGTTTTCAGGTCAAAGGTAACACTTGTTTTAACCGATACATTTTTGATACCACTATAAATCTTTATAGCAATTAACATATTTTTCTTGTCTGTCCCTCTGAACAATTATGTAGCCTTTTTTATACTAGCTGTATGCATACCGTTTGGTTTTACTGAACCAAGGAGAAGGATGCAACTGTTCTTCTTTTTTTTTTTTACCTCCTGAAGTCAGAGTGCATTACACTGATGGAAATGAGAAACAGGTCTCCTGCTAGGTCTTCTATAACTTTACCCTTGGTTTGCTGATATTATGGAAATCATGATGTTTTATCAAAAGTTAATATATATATATATATATATAATATACATGTATATAAAAATAGCCAATTGAAATGCGGTTCATTTGCTAATTCAGTGCAAACCTGATAATCACTTTGTTACAATGGGTGAGTTTAAAGCTCTGATAAAGAATTGTGTAACTGAACAGTGTAATTGCTATTCAGAGCTGGATTTTGTATTATGCATTAGAATTTTTTGTCTGGTTTTGACTTTTAAGTTTGTTACTCTGTAATGGCGTGCCTTCTTGGCCAGGTCTCCCTCAGAAAAGAGATTTAATCTTAAGGGATTGGTTAAATAAAATATATATATTTTTAAAGTCCTTGTTCACTACTCCATGCATTTTAAATTCTGTTGAATTGCTAATGACCTCTTTTGAGTGGCCAAAGATTTTTTTTAATATTGCTTTTTGGCAGATATAAGGTGATGTTCAAAAAGATGTTGCGCTCAGCTGCCCATTTAGCTCACTGTACAGACATCCCATCCAGGGTGAATTCTCCTGCCTTGATAGTTATAAGTATTTAGGAGTGGTGATTGACAGCAAATTGAGTTTTGAATCCAATGTTATGGCTGTTTGTAAAAAGTTAAACATATTTAAGGCTTGTTCCACTATGATAACCCTGTTTTATAAAAGTGTTATTGAATCTTTATTTTCTTTTTGTATTGTGACATGGCAAAAAAACTCTTACCTTGTCAAACAAAAATAGATTAGCCACCCTTGTAAAGGTGGCTGTGAAAATTATTGGAGAGGAACAGACCTGTCCTACTGACAAATGTATATGCATGTTCTGGGAAAGGCCCAAGCCTTGGGCCTCAGATGTTGCCTCAGATGTTGCCCTCAGGTCATCACTTTAGAGTACCAAGAGGTAGGATTAAAAGAAGTAAAGACTCCTTTGTGGCTGTGGCCATTGGGTTATTGAAATCTACTTGCTTTGATGACATAATTTATTTGTATAAAGTTGGTGATCTTATCTTAGGTAACTTGCAATTTTATATTTGTATTGTATGTATTGTTATGTCTTTATATATGTACTGTATTTGTTTATTTTAATTCTAAAATTTTGTATTGATGTGGTTATGGCATGGCACTTTGCTGCAAAAATAGTTTCCCCTAGAAGGACAATAAAGTTGAAGTTGAAGTTGTGTCTTACTGTAATATGCACTATATCCACAATGAACCCTGTACCAGGATTAAGCCATTACTGTAGATGAATGAACGCATTATCATCACATCTCATGGACAAAAATGGGAACTACAACAAGGGTTATCAGAGGCCCATCAAGGCAGGAATCACTCTGCCCCATGCTCTCTCTGTGAATATTTTGTTCACCAGACACAGCAGACAGTTCATAATACAACCCCAATTCCAAAAAAAGTTGGGACGCTGTGTAAAATGTAAATAAAAACAGAATCCAGTGAATTGCAACTCTCATAAACGCATACGTTATTCACAATAGAACATAGAAAACATATCAAAAGACTCTGCCTATCTAAGATAGTCTTTTTATACCCAATCATGTTACTGACCAGTTGCCAATTAACCTCCAGCTGGTTCTTTTCCAGACTTTTGTTGCCCCGATCTAACTTTTTTGAAAGGTATTGCAGCCATCAAATTCAAAATGACCTTATTTTTTTCCTTAAAATGGTACATTTCCTAAGTTTAATCATTTGATATGTTTTCTATGTACTAGTGTGAATAGCATCTGGGTTTATGAGATTTCCAAATCACTGCATTCTGTTTTTATTTACATTTTGCACAGCATCCCAACTTTTTTGGAATCGGGGTTGTATTATCTCTTGTGTGTTCACTGAACCAAACCAGCTGTATCAAACACAGTTTCTTTTAATCATCCTTTTTTTTTTTTTAATCAAAATGAACATTGGCATCTTTTAGACATTTTCAGTCTTGAAATTAGAAAGAATGTGATTAGCAAGATTAATCTGAGTAGCTATCTACCGTATGTACTGTATTTCTTTGCAAATGAAGCTAATTAAACAGTGAGGTGGTAGTGTTATGTCAGAGATGTTCTGTGTGATCAACTCAAGGAATTGTATTGTTTGGCTTTGTTTCAGTCTATTTGTCTATGCTGAGGTCCTGGCTTTTAGACCAGACTTTTTTCTGGTTTTCTGTTGAAAATTGTTGCAGACATTTTTTTTTAGATCATTCAAGTTTTGTCTCTCTCAACTGCCTGTTACAGGGTTTCTATAAAAATTCACTACATAGTAGCCTATAGCACAAGTCAAGCATGATAACCATCCATCCATCCATCCATTTTCTGTACCGCTTATCTTACACAGAGTCACGGGCGAGCCTGGAGCCTATCCCAGGGAACTCGGGCACGAGGCGGAGGACACCCTGGACGGGGGGCCAGCCCATTGCAGGACACAATCACACACACATTCACACACTACAGACAATTTGGAAACGCCAATCAGCTTACAACGTATGTCTTTGGACAGGGGGAGGAAACCAGAGTACCTGGAGGAAACCCCCGAAGCACGGGGAAAACATGCAAAATCCCCGCACACAGGGCTGAGTCAGGATTCATGCCCACACCCCGGAGGTACGAGGCAAATGTGCTAACCGCCACCGTGCTCCCCGCATGATAACCACATAACTTAATTTTGTTTGGAGCTATGTCATTATTAACATCATGCAGCACCACCCAAATCTATGATCACGAGCCACTCCTAGACAGGACGTCACTCATTTCCCATTAGAGTTAGCAATTTACAGTGATACAATTGGTGACGAAGCAAAAGCAGGAGAAGTGACCAGTGGCGATGTGAAGTAGGTGGAGTTTAACTTTATTCAAATGAGATGTGAAAATGCAGATATACTTCTACTATTGGAAATAATGGATGGTGGTATGGTTCTTTTCCCCCTCACTGTGAAGCATTATCCATGTTTTTAATCCTGAGCAACTGTTGTTTTTTTGTTTTTTTTAAATAGATGGCAGTGATTGCACATGAAGACGTCTGATTTGAGCTATTTAGTTTGTGAGCCGTACTAAACTAGTGAGGCACTAAGTCCCCACCCACCACCCCCCAAACATTCATGGCATTCAGCAGTAATTCATGGTTAGAAATACACACACTAATGATAAACATAAAGTGACTTGGGTCATGTGACGTTAGAAATCATTGCCAGTGTAGTGATAAGAATGTCATCTCTCTTCATTGAGTTAAAGCAAACAGCTCAGCTCATATGGCCATTTTTTAACAGCAAAGTGGTTCGTTTTTGCCTATTAATTTCCAAAAAAATTTCACTTTACCTTCTGATTAACACGTAACATTATATACTGTATTGTGTTTCTTATTTTAAAAATATCTGTTGCACTTAATGGAAAACCAGCAATGCCCTGTGATGTTTACTTTCATTAAACTACAATCTGAAGAAAATTCCTGTCCAACTGTTACCATAATAACAGTTCACCTCTCCAGTACACTATATTACACATCCATCAATATAACAAGTAGCAGTGCAGTCAGACCCTCATGCTGCCCAAGGCCCTTACAGAGAAGAGACAAACACATTACCATTCCCACTACAACAGGCTCTCATTTGTAAGGCTGTGCCAAATAACTCAGATATTCATATGAAAGAGATATTCTCTTTCTGTGATGTTTGCACTGTATATGGTTAAGGAATAATAAATAGAGATTACTTCAACAAAAAGAGTCACAATGGATCCAGAGCATGTCCCAGAAACACCACGGATGTGACGTCAGCTAGATAAGCAGATGAAAAACATGGATAACCATAAACCCACACTAAGTAGCCAGATGAAAATAAAATCTAAAAAGGAAAGAGAAGCCAGTGTTAATTTTCCCATTCCCCACGGTTCATATTAAAACTGAATTCTGTATTAAAATGAGCCAAAGAAGACTCAACATGCTGTCACTGTTGGCTACTGAGTTGGAGTTTGAGTCATATAGCACAGAGGCTAATCAAATACTCATAATGGATGTTTAGTATATTAATGTACACTATCTGGCCATAAGTATGTGAACACCCATGTTTGTTCATTGAACATCCCATTCCAAAACTAGGAGCGTTAATATGATGTATTAATGCCCATATGTGCCTTTCTGTGCTGCTATAATAACCTCCATTCTTCTGGGAAGGCTTTCCACTAGATTTTGGAGGTGGGGATCGGCCCATTTAGCCACAAGAGCATTAGTGAGGTCACGCAGTGATGTCAGGCGAGAAGGCCTGGCGAACAATCTGCACTCCAATTCATTTCAAAGGTATTCCGCAGGGTTGAGGTTAGGGTTGAGGTCCATGTCTTTATGGACCTCATTTTGTACACAATGGCATTGTTATGCTGGAGCAGGTTTGGCTAGACCCTTTAGATTTAGTAAAGGGAAAACTTAATGCCACAGCATACAAAACATTCTAGACAATTGTGCGCTTCCAACTTGTGTGCCAATTTGGGGCAGGCCTGTGATGGGTGTAATGATCATTTTGCACATGATGGGTTGCATACCAGGGGAGGATTAAGGGGGCTCACTGCATTGGTTTGTGTGGCGTGAGGTGGGTAGGGGGTTCCTGTATAGGTTCCTGCATAGGGGCCCAGGACCCACAGGGTAAGAATCTAAGGGCCTGTCCAAATACCCACACTTGCAGTCTTGGCCACATGAGTGTGCATGCCTACAACAGGAAGTAAGTGTGCAAGACTGTCCCAGGTCAGTGCCCTTAACGCACACTAAATCCACACATCTCTAATACCGCTTCGGAACAGTATTTGAGGCTATGCGTATCCCATCATTCATTATGTCCAGGAACGTGTGTGCCCTGAAATCAGGAGGTGTTGAGGAAAACTTTCCAGTGTAAGTTAAATTAATTAGATATTACATATAATTTGGTAATCAAACAGAAAGTGTTGCACATTTTATCAGTGCAGACCGCAGAGATGATATGTATTTTGTAAAACGTTTGCAACTGCTTTTTTTTTTTTTTTTGGCATCACTTAAGATACATTTCACTTACCCGAAATTCACTCATCAGAGTTAGGTCAGTTCTTTGTTCATCGCGTGGCTGTGTTCTCAGAAGAACAACGACAACGACGAGAACCGCTGCGGCAACCTGGACCACCATTTTTGCACTTGCTAAGTGTGTCCCACTGGGTAACTTGAGGTCTTCACACCTACTTGAACACTCGGGCCAGATACAGGAAACACGTCATGACAAGTGGTCAAGTGTAAAGACTGCAAGCGTAGGTATTTGGATAAACCCTAACTCATAAGACAGCAAGGCATGAAAAACTTCCTTCTGTTTCAGACACGACCTGAATTGACATGATTGGTTGGAATGAGGTGGTCCAACTTGTCGACCTTTTATTGGAAGCCAACTTTAAACAGGATCAAACAACGGACTGTGCTCTCAGAGAGTAAATAGATGCAATCGTTTAATTGAAGCGATATCTCATGTGAGTCAGCACAGTGGCGCCCACTGATGTCTGACCCCCGATGACGTCACCGGAGAGCTCTCATTCAGGGTAAATACACTTCCACGTGCATCATTACCGGTTTAACAGGCACTTAGGACTAAACACAAACACTGCACAAAACCTGTTCCAGGGTTATGAAGCCTCGGCTACATGTGTGGATGGTTTTGTTTGTTGTTGTTGTTGTTTTTTTTGTTGTACCATGAGCACCCTCCCACCCTGCACGTGCCGTGTGCACGTATTTTATGTGTAAACCTGACACATGTGGCATGTGTATAAAGCGCGAACGGAAAAATTTACACGGCCATTTTAAACAATGAAACCACAATCATGCGCAAATCTTTCTGGAAAAGCCCTTTCTTCCACAGCTGTCACGTTCACACTTTCTCACACACACACTGACACATGGTAAATATGTCACGAGCCAAAAATAATCCAGCAGATTACTGGTGCAACTGGTGTATGCTTCAATCTGCCTAAATCCAATGTGTCTCATTTAAATTCGTGCACAAACTTATTTAATTGAGGGGGACACACACTGAATGGAGTAATGAAATCCTGTTTTGGTAAAATAATCATAATAATAATAATAATAATAATAATAATAATAATAATAATAAGTCTTCACAAATGAGTCTTTAATAGGCTAGTACTCCACCTCAGTTTTTCATACAGTCTCCTACAGTGAGACATGAGACTGCGTGTGTCTTGTGTATGCAATGTTCTCAATGTCTTCCGCTCTACCCCCCCCCCCCCCCCCCCCCGCCCCCCGCCCCCCCAAAATTATTCAGCATACGAGGAAAACAAGTCTACAACACTAACGTGCTCCAAACGACATCCGCGATCATAGGCAAAGACAGATTATTTCTACACATTAGACCTTTTTTTTCAAGTTTGGAGACTAGACAACGATAACGGTTTGGAGAAGTCGAGAGCAATAACAGTTCAATGCAACCCTCTGAACAGCAGCAGGAGCTCCCTTCTGTCTTACCTCCCAGCCGAGGCTGAAGCCTGGAGAAGCGCAGCAGTCAGTGCACACCGTCCTCAACTACAGGAGGAATAATCACCCTGATGGATAGTTCCCCTGCAAACACTACAAGTCGCTTTAAATATCTGTCCTGACGCCAGAACCCAACGCCTTGTCCAACACATAGTGTTTTTCAGAACCGCATCATCCCGATGTCCGATCACATGTTCCTTAAAGGGACACGACTGCGTTTCAAAATAAATAAATAAATCAATCAATAACATTCCAGCATATGTCCAGCATGTGCCGCTTTCCAAGTTTTATATCGCAACCGATAAGTACACGTCGGGTGTAATGTTAAGTGGAAATTAAGTGGCGATTTATATCCGACTTACACGACTTGCATGGCTGTGAAGCGGCCATTTGTGTAAACACACCGTGGAGTGAGTTGTTCATATGTTAAACCCCCAGACCCTCCGTGAACACGTGGTTCCAGTGTGAAGCCCCTCACTCCATCCACTCACTAAGCCCTTCCGCGTGCTTTATATGCACAAGTTCAAAAATATGTCACTATAATTTGATCTGTCACTATGTATCATGAAATATTATCTGTTACTATTAACTGTGAAGAAGATTTCTTGTAGTTGGTGATTACTGTGTGGTGAAAATGCACTTGGCAGGTGTAGCTAGTTATACTGAGGACAGTATACACTGCTCAGTTGTCAATCCCTCTTTGTCAGGGTTGGACAAGGGTTCACAAAGGTATAAGCTTTATAACTATTAACAGGAAGAAGCCACCTGATGTCTGTGACATCTCTCTCTCTCTCTCTCTCTCTCTCTCTTTGTCTGTCTTTCTCTCTTAATTTTCTGTTTTATTTTCTTCACCTTTATGCCATACTCTCAAACTGTCTCCTTGATATTTTGAACATGACCTGCAGTGTAACTATCCTACTTTCTTGGAAGCAAAGTGTTCTCTAGTGGTTCATTGTATAATTAAGGGTCCCTAGCGCGATACATAGCCTAGATGAAAACCATGGATAACCGTAAATCCACACTAAGTAGGCAGATGAGAATAAAACCTAAAAAGGAAAGAGAAGCCACCGTTAATTTTTCCCCATTCCTCACAGTTCACATTAAAAACGAACTCTGAACTAAAATGGGCCGAAAAGTCTGGACATGCTGTCTCTGCTGGCTATTTAGTTGGAGCTTGAGGCAATGCAAGGTGACAAACAGGAAAGAAATCAGTGTGCTAAGGTAATACTGCTTTCTATATAGCACAGAGGCTAATTCAATACTCATAATGGATGTATAATGTATTAACGTACACTATATGGCCATAAGTATATGCGACCACCTGACCATCACACCCATATGTGTTGTTGAACATCCCATTCCAAAACTACAGAGTATTAATGCCCATATGTGCCCCTCTTTGCTGCTATAAAACCTCCACTCTTCTAGTAAGGCTTTCCACTAGATTTTGGCGCATGAAAACATCTTGCATCCTGCTATTTTGAATATATCAAATATGTGTGGAACCAAGGGTTCTCTACTGGTGAATTGTATAATTAAGGGTTGGTAGCTTTAAAAAATGGTTCTACTTGAAACCCTTACTAATAGGGAAATCCACTGTTGTAGGCTTCTGTATGAAACTTTTACGGGTTCCCCTTGAAGTCTGGGCTGAAAAATCAAGCTTGGTCTGACTAGTTACCCGGTGCCAAAAACACAGGCCAAGCTGGTCAAACTGGTTGATCTTCGTTGGCAGCTGGTAAATTATTTGCTAAGCTTCCTTATTATTTAATCAAATGTATCAGTAAATGTTTGAGATTGTCTAATGGTGTTACTGTTCAAAGTCAGGATCAAACAAGGAACCTTGGAGTTGTGGGGCGGCTCTGTTCATTTTGTTAATTTTCTGAGGGCTCATTGGCATAACACGACCCTGACCACAGGACCATCCCAACAAGTGTTATTTTTCTGGATCATTCTCAGTTATTAGACACACCTACCATGTTGGCTCAATTTGAATGTGTACAGTTAGACATTATAGTTCAAATATAGCATATATATAGAATATAGTATATCATATATAGTTTTTCCCAACCACAGTTTGTGTTAATTGGTCAGTTTCAAACCATAGAGCTACTGTGGGCGGTTCAGGAGAATAATCTTAACCCCACACCACATACAATACACTACAATGTCCCTATCAAGTCAGTGCCACTGCTGTGCTGAGAATGGGGCCTAATACATTGGTCACTGTGTGCATGTCTGGGTTCTTAATCTATTCAACACAAAACAACTCCACAAATAGTCATCAGTTGCAGCAGGTGGCAGCAAAATAGGCTGTCGATTGAAAGGACTCTAGATGACTGTGAGAAGCTCAGCATCTTCTAGTGCAAGCTCACTGTAGGTCTGAGGATCATTTGTGTTTTTTCCCCTTCGAATTTTCCGCAAACCATAAACACTGCATTGTTTACAGTGCATTTATCATTTGTGCCAGCTACACTGTAAGCCTTTCATTAAACTCTTGCGCAAACAAGTAATTATTCTATCTGCCACTTATCTTAACCCATAAAAGTAAATGTGAATTCTTTTTCATGACACCATCTTATTTAATGATGGAGTACAGCATGCAGCAGACCCTTTCTTTTATATTATTTGTTTTGTCTAGGCCAACTAAGAAAGCTTTATTATAACACCGCTTCCTGTATGCATCTTGGTTTTGAGATAAAAATGTTGTATGTAAGCAACTCATAAAACAGAGCTTCCACTTGTTAAGAGACTATGTTAATGAAAAGCCTGTGGATGATAAGCTTTAAGATTCAGAAACCATAAACTAGCAGTTGAGTCACAACAACCCAGCATTTTAGAGCTAAGTAGGTTTGCCTTTAACCACCATTACTTGGAAAATTTTACCCACTTGCACAAACTATTTTGAAAAAAAAATTAAAACATGAAAGCACACAGGACACATTCAAGTAATTTATTTATTTGATTATTCTGCACCCACTGAAGCACACTGTCGGATACATACGTAGGTTTCTCTGGTAAAATCCAACCTACACATACAAAGCAATGGAAAGTTGAAGGAGGGCTAAATATTGTAGAAGCATTGACTTCAGTAAAATAATCAATATATTTACATTCTGTAGCAAATTTGTTACATACTGGGATGTATTTAATATTAAAATGTCCTTGTAATATTATTAATTCGTTCATTTATCGTTTAAGCTAGTCAGGGTTGTGGTGGATCTGAAGCCAGTCCTGGGAACAATAGCTGTGACACACACACACACACACACACACACACACACACCTTTCAAGCATGCAAAACTACATGCAGACAGGAACAAAAGGTCAGGCTCAAACTGTTATTATAAAGTAGTAGTAGCAGTAGTAGTAGTAGTAGTAATAATAATAATAATAATAATAATAATGTACTGTGAGAATAGTAATACAAAAGTCAGTAAACAAATGTTAATTAACTAAATAAAAAAACAAGCATGAGAATACTAATGAACAAAAAAACATGAGAAAAAAATAATAAAAGCAGTAAAACATGGGATGCTCTAATGTCTAATGGGACACTGATAAAAGAATTTAACTTAAATATCCTACCCGGTATTTCAGCACTAATAAAGGTGTCTTCCAATCAGTCACTTCAAATAAATATATCTGTCTATTCTATTCGCATAACAATGTGTGCTATCTAAATTCTAGTTAATGATGGAATAAAATACCTAAAAAAACCCCCACAATTTTGAAAACAACTATTATGCTACATATTAGTGTAATAACAATATTTTTGAAGTAATACAATGAAATTGTCACATTTGCTCATTACTTATGCCAATTTCAGAACTGCAGTTAGGGTTATGCTTTCATGAAATGTTTCACGCTGAAAAAGTTATGTCCCGTACCATAAATATAGGGGATGATACCTGTATAAAGCGTCGTGATGAAGAACTCCAGCTCTGACCAAGCAGGAAAGTCATATGGGTTATACACGAAGTGAAGAATCAGATACAAAATGCAGTCCACCTGGAAGAGTGTCATTGCAGCCAGGATGCCGATGGTGCTCCGGTGGAACACATCATGCTCGTGATGATGGTGGACGGCTACGGCACCTGGATCTGACTCGTGCAGTGCATCCACCGCCTTTTGCTGAATTATTAAAATCTTGATGATTAAGACACTTGTCCATGTGACAATGATGAGAGGCAATACATGACAGATGGTGATAAAAAGGTACTTGTAAATGCTGTTTACAGTGGGACAGTGACCTTCTGGACATTGGAAAAAATCTGCTGGACAGACTTCTGTAGTGGAATTTTCCATATGCCATGTGTCCTGGTTTATGAAGTAAGTCGGCAGACCTAAAAGCACAGCTACCAAAATGCACCCCATACTAAGACCAATTGCAGCTTCCCTGCTATCCATAAAGATAGGTGCGATTATCCGCATGGCAGCGTTGTGTATCTTCTGATAGCGGTAGAAGCTGATAAGCACTGTGAAAAAGATGCTGGCATTTTCTCCACAGATATTTAGAAATTTTAGCGCAACACAGGAGAAAATGCTTACGGTTTGTATAGATTGGACAATGGCATCATAGAGGTCCACAAGCATAATCTCCGCAAAGTTTGTGATAGCCAGTCCAAGCAGGAAAATTTCGAATGTCTTCACTCGTGTCAGGTGGAGGATTGATATGATCAAGACCCCATTTCCTACTATGCCAATGACAGAAATTATGATCCTTAGCACAAACAGGGGGAAAACACTCTGCTCCATCAGATTACTGTGCTAGATGACTGTCTGTAGTCTGTAACTGCAGAATGATGCTGCACAATTAGTACTTTTGCCTTCTCTACCGTTTTTTCTGCCTCAGTGAATCAGAGAGCTTGATGTCAAGAGACTTACAGAAACTTACTGGCTGCTCACTGGTTAATTGGGACTTGAGGAAAAGCTGAAGGATCTATAGAGGACTGGGAGCCATATAATTGATGCCTCAGAGCTTTGTCATCCTATCTTGAGATGATCAAAGCACTTGATGTCCTTGTTTTTCCATGAGGCTTATTGGTCTGTATTCAGCACTGAGTAGGTAATATATCACAGTGTGTGAACGTCACTGAGACCCCAATCATGAAGTTACACCTGAGTCATTATTTTACCGTATAATGTACATAGAACAGGTTTATCTTACCGAAAGTTTATTACACAACAAAGTGTTGATATTAACAACTCCACCTGTTTTCATTTAACTCCAGCCTAACGCAAATTATCACTGTAAGCTTTAATTCAGCATTCGGGATTTAGCTGAGTAGTGATGCTGTACAGTATAATTACAGATGATTTACTTGAAACCAGATGTTATATAAAGGGTAGATAATGTCACTGCTTCAACAGCAGGTTACACGACAACATGTTAATATTTGCATGCAAAAGTGTGTCCTTGCCTGGACACATTGTCTCACCAATATAAAATAAGTATTCTCATTCTAGGAAACAGATTCTGGGATGTTGTATTACAGGATAATTACAGTTTGTGTGTAAGAGAGTATCATAACTACATGAGCCTTTGGAGAAGCCAAACCCAAGCACAGAATAAGATGCAGTGCTATCTAGCATAATGCAACAGTAGACTGTGGCAAATTACCTTGAAATCTTACAGGGGACCCTAAATGACTACGTATACCATTTATGGCAAGAAATGGCCAATATTTACATACCTGTCAGATGGTAAATAGGTCTTAGTTAACTTTACTTTTGTTTAACCCTATATACCTTAGGGATTACTAGGGATATTTTAGGCTGAGCACTCCTATTTTCATTTATAGTAATATATTCCATGAGGTCCATATTGTCCAGCCTAATGTCCAGAGATAGTATATCTATAAGTCAGTACTTTCATTTCAAAATAGTTGCAGTAGTTTGTCTTAAAATAATTAGCTACATGAATATACTCTATGAATGATATTGCTTTTTTTTATTATTATTTATTTATTTATTTTCAACAATTTAGGGTGTGGTTTAAGCCAGTGGTTTTCAAAGTGGGGGCCGCCAGGGGGCGCCGGGGGGCCTCAACAATTTGGTGTGAAAAATAAATAAATACATGATTCTCACCCTCAGACAACCACACACACACACACACACACACACAATCAATTCATAATGTAATGTAAAGATGAAAGAGGTAATTATTCATAAAAAAAGGGGGATATATTCAGAAGTCTGTATTTTTTAAATGTGTTTTAAAGACATCTTGCAAAAGGGGGGCCTCAGTCAAATGTTAATGACATTTGGGGGGCCTTGCCCTGGAAAAGTTTGGGAACCCCTGGTTTCAGCAAATTTCATGATGCACACTCATAGGCACACTCATAAACACTCATTAAATAACACCTAGTGGAACTAAACTGTAACTAATTGCAAACCATATGGGTGTTTTACTAAAATGTACCAAAATAGCCAAACTTCACATCCAGCATACACTGAGTCAGGGCATAACATCCCTTTAATAATGATCCTTTTTTAAAGACCTACAATCACTTTCATTAACTGACCATTTTCACATATGTAAGACATACACATTACCCATCAATAACTGATAAATAATGTCTTACATTTCGTGATGTTGGATACATTCAGTAGGCTGATGGTGACTTTTTTTTGTTTGTTTGTTATTGCATATATTTACTGTGCTTGAAGGAATAATAATAAGCAAACTGGTGAGCAATAAACCCTCTAAAATGTAATTTGCTCTCAATTTGCTTATATGAACATTAACTAAATCCAGCCCTACAATCATGTAGGTCATATGCTAAACATGACTTTTTATGGGACATTACAATTAGCTTACGGTCCCCTCTGAAATTATTGCAAGGCAAATTATATTGTTTTCACTATACATTGAAGAGATTTGGGTTTGAGATCAAAAGATGAATATGAGACAATAGATCAGAATTTCAGCTTTTATTTCCTGATATTTACATCTAGGTGTTTTAAAGATAAAACAAGGCACCTTTGGTGGCAGATCACCCAATTTTTAGGTGAGCAAAAGTATAGGAACGTATTAGTCTTAAAGTAAATTAAAGTAAATAACACTTAATATATGGTCGCATATCCCTTGCTTGCAATAACTGCATCAAGCTGGTGACCCACTGACATCACCAAACTGTTGCATTTTTCTTTTTTGTTGCTTTTCCAAGCTTATACTGCAGCTTCTTTCAGTTGTTTGTTTCAGGGGGTTTCTCCCTTCGGTCTCCTGTTCAGGAGTTGAAATGCATCCTCAACTGTCTTAAGGTCTGGTGACTGACTTGGCCAGTGTAAAACCTTCCACTTTTCCCTGATGAAGTCCTTTGTTGAGTTGGCAGTGTGTTTTGGATCATTGTCTTGCTGCATGAAGAGCTTCCTCCCAATTAGATCAGATGCATTTCTCTGTAAATTGGAAGACAGATTGTTTCTGTAGACTTCTGAATTATTTCTGCTGCTACCATCATGAGTTACATCATCAATAAAGATTAGTGAGTCTGTTCCAGAAGCAGCCATGCAAATCCAAGCCATGACACTACCTCCACCATGCTTGACTGATGAGCTTGTATGTTTTGGATCATGAGCAGATCCTTTCTTTCTCCACACTTTGGCCTGATTTTTTAAAAAACCTTTGTGGCTCATCTCTTCATTTCTTTGTAAAGTCCAAATTGGCTTTCCGTTTTGTTTTTTTTCTTTACTGCTGGTGAGTGGTTTGCATCTTGTGGTATGGCCTCTATATTTCTACACTTGTAGTCTTCTTCGAATGGTGGATTGTGATACCTTCACCCCTGCCCTGTGAAGGTTGTTGATGATGTCACTAACTGTTTTGGGTTTTTTTTTTCTTCACAGCTCTCACAATGTTTCTGCCATCAACTGCTGTTTTCCCTGGCCAACCTGTTTCATGTCTGATTGTTAGTACACCAGTGGTTTCTTTCTTTTTAAGGACATTCCAAATTATTGTATTGGCTATGCCCAATGCTTGTGCAATGCCTCTGATTGATTTTCCCTCTTCTTCAAAATGGATTGCTTTTCTCCCATAGATAGCTCTCTGGTCTTCATGCTGGTTTATCCTTTTTAACAATGAATGCAATCTTCACAGGCAATCAGTTTAACAGGGCACACCTGGGCAGCAAGAAACACCATCAGTCACACGTTCCAATATTTTTGATCACTTGAAAAAAAATTGTGGGTTCAAACACAAGGTGTCACGTTCTAAGTTGTTGAACATATCCAGACGTGTAGAAATATTCATAAGCTGAAATACTGCTCTTCAACCCATATTCATCTTTTGATCTCAAACTCAAATGTCTTCAATGTAGAGCGAAAACAATAGGAAATTGCCTTGGAGGGGATTCCTCTTCTCCTCTAAGAGCCTGCGCGGTTGTGAGAGCCGCCATGGCTGCGCTGACGTCACGCCCGTAGGCCGCGCACGCATGTGTGTGTATATACATATATGTGTGTGCGCGCGCTACAGTTGACGTAATGCACGGTACAGTTCGGTACTGAGAGACAATGAAGCCGAAATACGGCGAAGAAACTCTTGGAGCACTTTCAGCACGTGTGCGGTGCTGACGATGAAAGGCAAGTGGGCTGTAGATAAAACACGCGCGCTTAAAAAAAAAAAAACCTCATGGCCACGGAATGCGTGCGCCCTGTTTCCTTTCTGAAGCGCGTGCAAAAAGCGGGACTCCCGCTTCGCGTCGGACTTCTGCGGGAATCACGCGCTGTCTTGGTTTGCGCGCATGCGTAGTCAGTCGCGTGTATTTCAGCTCCATACAAGCCACCATTGGTGAGTTTGGGTTCTTCGTCGAAGTTGTCCAGCTTTGCGCAGCTCGCACGGTAACAATATGCTTTATTTGCTTTATTTAGCAGCAAAAAAGTATAAATACTGTACATTTCGACCGAAGTGTATTGTATCTACACATGTATTAGCGTGAAGCCGTGCGCTTAGGTTTGTTTTTGCAAAGAGCAGCTAGCTAGAAGCGCTAATTCGCAATAGCTGGCTACAGTACTTATTTACCTACCTAGCTAGCTAGCTAACTAACTCATCAGGTAGCTAAAATAATTTCTACCCTGTGTGCACAATGCTCATGTTTCTAAAGAATACGGACTTGAAATACTTCTTATTTAGTCCATTTAGCAACAGTGCTGTTCTACACAATGAGTTTACGCGCATTCGTCGTTTTCTTTTTCCAGTTTCTAATGCAAGGATCGTCAAGATGTATTTATACCGGAAGTGTGTGTTGAAGTTGGATTCGTAACATGTTTAGCGAGATGGCTAACTAGTGGTTAACATAATGGTTTTGTATCTTTACTTAAAGACTAATGGGAAACTGTACACAGCTAGAAAAACGGCGGAATGTTTGTGGTTCTGTCTTTTAGACTAATCACAGAAGCGGTACGCTTTAGTTTTGTCCAGTGTACTTTGCTTTCCTGTGCACAGATGAGCTGTAACTCTTCATACAAGTGTAGGTTACTGGAATAAAGTTGGTGTGACGTTTGATATTCGCGGAAATTAAGGGACCGTCTCTGAAGTTACATACGACATTGTTATACACGTTTCTAACTTCAATAGCATTTGAAGGGAATGACTTACAGTCACACAACCAACTGTAAAGTGTTCATCTAGGTGTCAGGTATGATGCACACCTTTTTAGATTTTTGATATGTATTAAAATAAGCTATTAAATCACATTTAAATTTTACATGTATTTCACTACAGAATGGGCCCATACACAAAATATACAATTATTTAAAGTGAATGATGTACAGTCACACAACCAACTGTTAATGTTAATGCTATTAAATCACAAAAAATAAATCAAATATTGCCTTGTATTTCACTACTGAATGGGCCCATATACAAAATATACCATAATTTAAAGCTCAATAGCATTTGAAGGGAATGATGTACAGTCACACAACCAACTGTAAAGTGTTCGACTAGGTGTCAGTTGTGACACACACCTTTTAGATTTTTGAT
This sequence comes from Ictalurus furcatus, assembly GCF_023375685.1. Classification (NCBI taxonomy): domain Eukaryota; kingdom Metazoa; phylum Chordata; class Actinopteri; order Siluriformes; family Ictaluridae; genus Ictalurus; species Ictalurus furcatus. Next base: position 6,077,108 of record NC_071279.1, read on the forward strand.
CTAAAAAATTGTTGTGATCCCTACAATGCAGGCACCAAAAAATCAACCTTCACGAATGCACGAAGGGGGTCAAAATGACCCGTACGGGATTGAGTGGTTTTCTTTCTTCAAAAAATACATGTCCTATTAATGAAATAATTTATATATATATATATCAATATATATTTCATTAATAGATGAAATTAATGAATTAATTAAAGATTAATGAAATCATATATGTATATGTATGTGTGTGTGTGTGTAATGATTTCATTAATAGGACACCTATTTTTTGAAGAAAACCACTCAATCCCGTACGGGTCATTTTGACCCCCTTTATGCATTTGTGAAGGTTTTTTTTTTGGTGCCTGCATTGTAGGACTAAATATCAAAAATCTAAAAGGTGTGCGTCATAACTGACACCTAGTCGAACACTTTACAGTTGGTTGTGTGACTGTACATCATTCCCTTCAAATACTATTGAGCTTTAAATTATGGTATATTTTGTGTATGGGCCCATTCGGTAGTGAAATACATGGCAATATTTGATTTTTTGGGGGATTCAATGTGATTTAATAGTATTAAATCACAAAATTTAATGTTAATGTGATTTAATAGTTTATTTTGATAAATATAAAAAATCTAAGAGGTGTGCGTTATAGCTGACACCTAGATGAACACTTTACAGTTGGATGTGTGACTGTAAATCATGTAATGTTAAAGTAAAACATTAGTAACGTCAGTACAGAAGTACCATAAGTAATATATGTGCGGCAGTTAATAATACTTTCGCTAAAACAACGCATCTCACTGCTTTTGCAGAATACACAAAGGTTAGTGACACTCCATTTAAGTTAAATTATTTACCTTGAGCTTTAAAGATTTCCTGTTTGCTACCAAGCAAGCTAACGTTATGCTAACGCTGTGTGTAAATAATAAAATCAGGGTTCGTGCAAGGTGCTTGAAGTACTTGAATTTGGCTTTTTGAAATGTGAGTGCTGGAAAACCTTGGAAATAGCTATTTTCTATCTAGCGGTGCCTAAAAAGTGCTTGAATTACGAAAAGTCAATAAATATGAAATCGCTAAATGACTTTAAAGTGTTTGTATTTGTGTTCTATTGAAAATAATCATTTAAAATATGACTCCCTGCTGCAGCCCCCTTATTTCTGTAAATTTGGTTCATTTTGGCCAACCACAATTCTGAAAATCTTGGGACAGTATGGAAAATGGAAAAAAACAGTGAATTTGAAAATTCACTTCACCCTGTACTATACTGAAAATACATTATTAACACATTATTTGATGTTTTTGTGAATTTAATTTATTTTTGAAAATATACACTCATTTCAAATCTGATGACTGCAACACACTCCAAAAAAAGTTGGGACAGTCAACTGTTTACCACTGTGTAACATTACCTTTTCTTTTAATAACACTTATTAAGCGTTTGGGCGCTGAGTGAAGACACCAGCTGGTTAAGTGTAGCGAGTGGAATTTCCCCCCATTCATCCATTAAGCTTTTCTTCAGCTGTGCAGCTGTACGGGGCATTTGTTGCCTTATTTTGCGCTTCATAATGCACCACACATTCTCAATCAGAGACAGGTCAGGACTGCAGACAGGCCATGCTAGCACCCACACTCTCTGCTTACACAACCATGCACTGGTAATCCAGGTAGAATGTGTTTTGGTGTTGTCCTGCTTTGGATGGCAGCATATGTTGCTACAAAATGTGCACATATCTTTCTGCATTAATGGTGCCCTCACAGATGTGCAAGTTACCCATGCCATGAGCACTGACACACCCCCTTACCATGACAGAGGCTGGCTTTTGGACCTGATGCTGATAACATCTTGGATGATCCTTTTCCTCTTTGGCCCGGAGAACATGATTGCTGTTTTGTCCAAAAACTATTTGAAATGTTGACTTGTCTGACCACAAAACACGATTCCACTGTGCTACTGTCCATCTCAGACGAGACCGAGCCCAGAGAAGTCGACGGTGCTTCTGGACAGTGTTGTTTGGCTTTTGCTTTGCATAGTAAAGCTTTAACTTGCACCTGTGGATGCAGCGACGAATGGTGTTGTCTGACAAAGGTTTACCAAAGTATTCCCGAGCCCATGTCAGGATATCCATTACAGACTCATGACGGTTTTTAAGACAGTGAAGTCTGAGTGATCGGAGATCACACGCATTCAGAACTGATTTTTGGCTTTGCTCTTTACGCACCGAGACTTGACCGGATTCCTTGAATCTTTTTTAATTGTATTGTGCACTGTAGAAGGTGAAATGCCCAAAATCCTACCGATTTGTCTTTGGGGAATGTTGTTCTCAAAGTGTTGGATTATTCGATAATGCAACTGTTGGCAGATTAGCGAGCCTCGACACATCCTTGCTCTTGAAGGACTAGGCTGTTTTTTGGAGGCTCCTTATATACTATGATTAGGCGATTGCCTCACCTGTTTCACATCACCTTCTTATTTCAACTTGTCACATCACTATTAGTCCTAAATTGCCCCTGTCCCAAGTTTTTTAGAACGTGTTGCATACATAAATTTCAAAATAAACATTTACCTTAAAAAACAAAACTCTGCAGTTGATTAGGTAAAACATCAAATACCTTCTCTTTATACATTTTTTGTTTAAATACAAATCAAAGTAAATTGACAAAACATTCCTCTGTTTTTTTTTATTACCATTTCCCATGCTTATGAATTAACAAATCATTGCATGGTATCGTGATACTACTTGGTATATTATCGTGAAATATGTTTATGGTATTGTGACAATAATTTATATGTATAATTTTCTGCAAAAAGCACGAAAACTCTGCAAATTGCACCGTAAATTAAATTTTTGGAAAACATTTACTGGTCACTTTATTACACCTACCTGCATTGTTAGTACATAATTAATCCTGGTCCGGCCTCCTGGTGCTCAGTTTCTGCCCACAGGACTGCTGTTGCCTGGCTGGATTGAGCTTGTGCTCTTTTATCAACACAGCAGTAACATCAAAGACAAATGAATAGCAACTGATGGACTACTTTCAATAATTACAAACTTAAATGTTATGTGATAACAACTTACCTGTTTGCACAAAGACCTTGCACCAGGTGATGGGTATTGATTTTAGACGTTACGTGATATCCAAGTGTTCTGTCATTGTTTTATCTTACCTCAGTCATACTGTTTGTTTTTTTATGTGTTTCCGTTCAATAGGATGCCTAGCAAACAAAGTCTGGCTCTCTGGTGAAAGAATCAGACTGCCCTTTACAGGATTGACTGTGGCTTTAATATTGCTTACACCATGAAGGGTGAAGGAACTGAACTGACATTGGAAAAGGAGAGATTGCCAGGAAATGCTTGTCTAGTCTCCACTCCACACTCAATGTCTGTGGTTTTGAAGCCTGGCGAAATTGATGAGTGTTGCATCAACCAGGCAAACCAGCGAGTTACCTTGTCCCCTATTACACTTACTCAAAGCTCTACCCAGGAAAGTCACACAAGCCGGGACATTAAAGCTACTCTGGAGAATGAGTCGGTTTGGAGTCGGTTTCACAGCTTGGGCACAGAGATGATCCTCACAAAGCAAGGCCGGCGCATGTTCCCTTGCTGTCGCTTTAGACTGAGTGGATTAGATCCACAAAGGAAGTACTTTCTGGTTATGGAAATCATGTCTTTAGATGATTTTACCCACAAATGGAATGGAAAGACATGGGAGCCTGTTGCAGTGGATGAGCCACATGTGCGGGGACAGATTTGTGTTCACCCAGAGTCCCCAGCCCTGGGCCAACAGTGGATGGATAGCCCTGTGTCCTTTTACAAGGTGAAGCTAAGCAATGACTCCTTGGACCAAGAGGGCTGCGTGCTTTTGCGTCCAATGCACCGCTACCTACCGCGACTGCATATTGTTCCTGTGGATCCAGATTCAGAAAGGACTATTGCACTTGATGGTCCAAATGTTAAGATATTCAGCTTCCCCCAAACAGAGTTTTATGCAGTCACCAGCTACCAGAACCCTCAGATCACTCAGCTTAAAATTGACTGTAACCCTTTTGCAATGGCCTTCAGAGAAGACACCCCGAGCATTCGTCTGCTGCAAGACAAACTCAGGCTCTGCTCTTCTGCTGGTACACACTTCCGATCTCCTCTTCTAAGTTTGGCCCAGAATCTAAGTGGAAAACAGAAAGAGGGTGCAGTAAAGAACAAAACCCCAACCTGCATTCCAGACAACAGGTAGTTGAGGGTTTTTTATTTAGTTATTTATATTTAATATTTATTAAATAACTCATTAATTTGGGACTGTATTTTGAAACCTGATTTGGGAATTCCTTTTTTTTGGGGTGGGGGTGGGGGATTTGAGCTCTTAGCTGAAAATTATAATTAAATTATTATGTACAGGTAGGACTTTTAGATTAAACAGTTGCCTTTGACATTTGAATATTTTTTTTCTGTCCTTTCAGAAGGAAGGTTGTTTATCCAGGATCAGCATCTCTTAAAGAAGGAGAGGGGATCTTTACTAAAATGAGAATTGCCAATTTCAGTTGCCCAACTAATATGGCTTTGTGCCAAGAGAATACTGATAACAGTGAGAATGATGGAGGAAATGAAGCTGTTGTGAATAAATGTCCTCTGGAACCTGTGCTGGATGAGCATGTAGCACCTTTGGATTTTGAACCAAGTGTAACTGAGTCTTTAGAAGAACCCTTGCCGAGCACTGATGAACCAGTTCCTCAGTTAAGCAGCACTGAAAATCCGAGATCTTCTGAGGCTTCTAAGGATGCTGAATCTCAAATAATCTGCACAAACAGTGACTCGCCTACGAAATCATCCATGGCTACTCCGAGTCCTCAGACTCAGGGGGAAATACAGTCTGGTGCTGTTTCCCTGCCCAGACCACCTTTCCTTGACGGTAGTCAAGTACACGAGTGCAAACCAGGCCATCTGATTAGACATAGATGTAATCGAAGGAGCAGGAAAGCTAAATCTAAAAGGTGGTCTAATGCAAAGTATGCAAAACCCCCTCCTGCGGTTGTGCCGCTTAATGTTCCTTTGCAACCAGACCTTGAAGATGTGGAGGGAATGTTGTTTGTATCTTTTGTCGCAAAGGTATCATTTTCTGATACGTTTTCTGATCTTTGAATTAAAGTGCTTTGTGACTTATTTGGAACCAAGTGAATATATTTATCATGTTTTTCTCTATAATGGCTTGAGGTGACAATTTCTTTGTTTCTTATTCCAAAGGAAGCCTTAAATATTCCTGTTGAAAACATAAAAGAAAGTGAAACATCTGTGCCTCCACCATCTCCAACACATGACCAGTCAGATAATCATGATGCTGAAGGTAATGAAGAAATGCGCAGACTTTTTGAGTTTTTGCCTTAAATCTTGTTCATTACAACGATAAGTAGTCTGGTGAGATTATTCCTAGGAACTCTTCAAATGTAATCCACACAACACATAGCAAGTCTGTGTTTCTTCTACGTTACTATAGATGTCAGTCTTTCTATGGAGGAAAGGATCGCCACATTGGAGAACATTTTACTCCTTCATCTAAAACAGCAAAAGTACAGACAGGTCATTCACCCACGCCTTCAAGACGGTGTGTTGAGAATGTGTGTCTATTATTAAGAGTTGACCTATGGGTCGATGTGCTAAAAGTGAAGATTGTTTATTTTATTATGTTTACAGTTGGCATGAAGTTGAGCCTTTTGGATCCAAAGTTACCTATAGACTTGCAGTACCTTGGTGTGCACTTGCCCCATCCCCCACCTATTCACGAGGGTTCGGATAAAATGAATCCCACGAGCCTGTCGTCTTCTCCTGGTGTGTAAAATATTAGTTTGCACTGTCAATTGTTAATGCGTGTTCCTGCAGGGTGAGTGGCTCTTTAGAGATGAACATTTAGAAAAGTATCGTTGTAGTACGGTACTTGAAGGCATGTCAGAACGAGTAACGGATTACTCACTATTTTCAATAAACAAATGGATGACTATTCCGCACCGATTTAATAACTGAAACATAATGCATCCTTATTAGGCTAAGTGGCAAACCATGTAAGGGATTATATAATTTCAGTAAACAAGCAAGTATATTTGAATCAGTATAATAAACAAGCTTTGTCACATCAAGTGTATTTAAGTGTATTAAGTGTGTTTATTTGGATACCGTTTCCTGCATCAAGTTATACAAGGACACTCGTCTCAGTAGACATGCATTAGGTAAAGGGTAGCATATGGGATGTAAACATTCAGATGGAGTTGGCAATCTTGAGCAGTAAATTTTGTTCTAATGGCTCTAGACAGCTTGTCACAAGACTTCTGTGGAGGAGACAGTTGTGCAAAACTTTGCTGTTTTTTGACACCATCTAACAAAGTTTAGTCTGAACATTCTCTCTATTTTTATTATGATTACAACGTTGGTACATTTTGCCAACACGTTTATTAGGAAGAAAAGATACAGGCCATTTTTCCCCCCTAATGTCGACCAAAAAGAAATCAGTTTGCGAATCACAGACGTTAATTTACTGATCCATTATGTGGATTATATAATTAGTAACATGTAATTACTACAGTTTATTCCTCTGGTGCAGATAAGAGTTATGTCCAAACTGTCCAAATTAGCTACAGTGCCCTCCACTAATATTGACACCCTTGATAAATATGAGCAAAGAAGACTGTGAAAGATTCTTTGCTAATACATACCTAGGGTGCCAATATTATTGGAGGGCACTGTATTTGCACAAGATACAGAGAAAAGTTACAATGCTTATTCTTGTTTAGATGCAGCTGGATTTTTTGTGTCACGGACTGGGAAGACTAATGATCCCACAAAGATAAAAGGGTGGAGAGAGAAATTTAAGACCAACACAGTACAGAATGCACCTGAAGGTAAGGACTTGCTATATGAACAAGTGTTTCAACACCAGTATGTCTCTGGTCAGGTGAACAGTTTTGATTTAGAAATGTTCTGTTTTTTGAATAGGCCTGAAAAACAGTTCAGCATTCTGTAGTGAAATGCTGGATGCATATCTTGAAAACGAGGCCCAGCAGATCAGCGATCGTGTTGCTGTGTTTTCCAAATGCTCTGCGTCGCCGGTATCATACCAGCTACCTTCGAAGAGCAGCAGTTATGTAGTTACCCTGGATAGTTTACTCAAGACTAGATCTATTTCATCAAGCAAGGTCTGCAGTAAACCGACGGACAAAATCCAGCCCATATCTTCACCTAGAAGATCTCCAAGCTCTGCTGTACCTTTGTCTCCAGCAGGATTTCAAACTAGGTTTCAAAGAAACCGAGAGAAAAGGAGAACATTTGCACATCCGTTTCAATCGCATCGACATGCAGTTCAAGCCAGCAGATCCATGAGCTTTGTTTCTAGACGTGGACTGAAGAAACAACCTGGCAAGTCTCAACTGAGATGGATCCCTGTAAAAGTAAAAGATCAGATGATGCTTGAAGAGATGGAGAAAGAGGCGATCTTTCATGGTAAAGTTCGTACACACATCACTACTATGAGAGCAAAATTTGCTCTTACTTCTCTGCTTAATTTCCAGGTAAGCTTTCCTGAGAACCATATGTGGCAATAATTGCTACTAAATCTATGCTTCATCAGTACATGTGAACGAATTCTGTCCTAAGCTGTCAGTCATAATCTTTTCAGAAATCGGGTAAAAGGCCTGGGTTCCCCATGCACCATAAAGCTGCAAATGCATGTTCTGAGGATTTCTGTCGTTTGGGCTGCATGTGTGATAGCTTGGACAGGGAAATCCGAGGGCCTACACACTGTAGGAGAGTTGAGTGCATGTTTGACTGCAACTGTTTCAAGCACAAAGTTCTTCTGCTCCACCCTCCAAAAGAGGCAGCAAGTGTTCTGCGGGGCAGGAAGAGATCAGTACTGGCTTTTCGTAAGTCCTCTTGTATTCCCTAGTAAATTCATACTTGTGACCAATACGAATGACTGGTGATTATCGATACATTTAGTGAACACTCGGTAGTGTTAATAAGTTGGTTAAAGCTGGATGGAGTGTAAGATTTTTTTTTTTTTAGAAATGGGGAGAAATGTAGTGAGAGTCTAGAAACCAAGAAGTCAAGCTACACACGGAGTTGATGGTAGTGAACAAGCTATTTGCATTTGGAAAAGAGCATAGCACAACCCACTCTGTAAAGTGTTCTTCCACCCCTTACTTGCAGTACCATATTTTAACCAGTGAGGGTTTAAATACCTGAAAGTATCTAACAACCTTTTACCTAAAATTGTAATCCTTTTTCTCCCAAGTGAAAATGAATAACCTGAATCACTTTATTCCCAAAAGCTATAGCAGACCCAGAGAGGGAACCCAGACCACCACCTGCACCCACTATCACAACCTTATGGAAAAGGGCTACAGGAGAACATGACCCTGAGCCATTATTTGTTCCTGCGCCTCTGATTTCTTCTAAAAACCTGTCTCGTTTGCATACCAGTCTTACCCATTCCACTAGTCAGGTGAGTAATAACTCTGGTTAATGATTTCAGTTTATTTGTGTCCTACTAAAAAAAAGTAGAGACGTTATGGGACACACACATGAATTGTGTTGGATATGTTCAAATGAACTGTAGCAAGTCCGTAGTTTAAATGCGCGTATTTTTCCCGCATGATTTCCTGTTTAACTTGGTCCACCGTGCTTTGTTTTAGGTGCCGGAGGAAGATAAAGATCCCGTGTATCTGTATTTTGAGAGTATGATGACATGTGCTCGTGTGAGAGAGTACAACAGTAATCCACCACCTCAGATACACATGTTCCCTACCAAAAAAGAAATGACAGGACCCGAACAGCTTGTAAGTATTATGGAGAGTGATCAAAGGTGTTTTTGAAAAGCACATTTTAAATTTCCTTTTAGTGATTCCCAGTAACTCTTTAAGTGACGGTGTGCTTTTTCTTCTCTAGAATGAAGTAGCTGAAGCAGGTGAACCACCTTCTTCTCAAAAAACACCAGGTTGGCATCTGCAGTCTTGAATTTCATCATATTGTACCCTTATACAAAATATAAGATATAAATTACCCATGACAATTTGTGGAAATCCCATTTATTTTGGCAACATGATTCCAGATGTTAAAAAGATGTGATGGATGATGTCACCAATGGTAGATATACTCAGTGGTAGACACAGAAATATACATTCATTGACAGCTTTATTAGGAACACCAAGCTTATACTGAGGAGTAATGTGCATTTCATGTCTTGTTTAATGAAATGCATTAAACAAGCTTTAGTGGTTGCTATTTAAACTGTCTACAGTTACCTGGTAAGTGGCTTATTAACCATTAAGAGTCACATGTTTTACCAGTGAAACTCAGAAAGATCAGATTATCTTTGTCATAGTCTTTCATAGTCTCTGTTTAATGTTGAGTTTATTATGAAAACACAAAAACATCATAACTGTAGTCTTGGCTTTTCGTTGTGCTCATATGTAAGTAATGAGTATTATAAAATGTGTTAATTAGATTAAAATACACCTTGTGTAGCTTTTTACAGTACTAGGTGTAGATCATGATTATCTTAGTGGTGCTGCAGTTACTCTGAATCTGCTTCTCATGTCTTTCACTGTTACAAAAATAAATAAATCAATAGGTAGAACTACTTACCATTACTGCACGTAAACTACTACACTAGAATAGTGTGTGTATATATAATGGTAAAAATTCTAAGAAGTGGAAGTTTTTCTTATACTCGGGCACAAAGAGGCTGCAGTGAACAGGAAAGAAGTCACTTTAGTCTCTATGATTTGGGATAAAAAAAAAAAAAAAAGGTTCTTTTGGCTTCTGTAAATTCACCACCGAAGCTATAGATAACAGAAAAATGAGTTGACAGGCTTTAAAGTGATCCTCAGGGGGCATTTCCCATATTTGTGGCATTTTACTTAATTTCCTTACATTTTGTCCTTACTTAGAAACAAATCCCACAGAGACTCTGATAAAGCCAAGTGAGCCTCAGCCCACTAAAATGCTGGAAATCCTGTCTGAGTGCAACTGGGAGCCTCATCGGAATTTGGTGCTGAGCGCACTGTTCCGGCGCATGAACCGCAACCTCCTCTCTGAACCTTTCTGCTTTGGCATGTACAAAATACAGCTACTTTCTACTACCACCAAACGAGTAAACCGGTCCTCTACAGTTACTTACAAAGTGTGCATCTCCCGGGCGGATGAAAAAGAGATGACCGAAGACTTGCTGCCGCCAGTGAAGAAGTCCTCGAGAAACCAAAGTTTAAAAGGTTTTGTGACCAAACTTCCGAAAACCGATGAAACACAACCTCAGAAAGGTAACGACGCTTCTGACAATATAGAAAACATTTTGGTCAACATAGAGCATCTGTTTTATTTAATTACAGTATCTCACAAAAGTGAGTACACCCCTCACATTTTTGTAAATATTTGATTATATCTTTTCATGTGACAACACTGAAGAAATGACACTGCTACAATGTAAAGTAGTGAGTGTACAGCTTATGTAACAGTGTAAATTTGCTGTCCCCTCAAAATAACTCAACACACAGCCATTAATGTCTACAACCGCTGGCAACAAAAGTGAGTACACCCCTAAGTGAAAATGTCCAAATTGGGCCCCAATTAGCCATTTTCCCTCCCCGGTGTCACGTGACTTGTTAGTGTTACAAGGTCTCAGGTGTGAATGGGGAGCAGGTGTGTTAAATTTGGTGTCATCGCTCTCACACTCCCTCAAAGAACTCTCTGAGGATCTGTAAAAAAGAATTGTTGCTCTACATAAAGATGGCCTAGGCTATAAGAAGATTTCCAAGACCTGACACTGAGCTGCAGCATGGTAGCCAAGACCATATGGTGGTTTAACAGGACAGGTTCCACTCAGAACAGGCCTCGCCATGGTCGACCAAAGAAGTTGTGTGCACGTGCTCAGCGTCATATCCAGAGATTGTCTTTGGGAAATAGACATATGAGTGCTGCTAGCATTGCTGCAGAGGTTGAGGGGGTGGGGGGTCATTCTGTCAGTGCTCAGACCATATGCCGCACACTGCATCAAATTGGTCTGCATGGCTGTCGTCCCAGACGTCTAGGGGTATGATTCTCGCTTGGAGTGCGAGAGGTCCCGGGTTCAAATCCCAGATGAGCCCCCAATTCTGTTACGCCCCGGTCTAGGTCGGGCCACAACATACAATAAAATAAAAAAAAAAGATAAGGGTTGGCGAGACCAAGATTGCGTTTTGCTTTGCTTTATTCTCCAAACGGAGCACCTTTTATATATACACAATGGTTTACTCTTCAGAAGCCGGCCAGGCCAAAATAATAAACAAAATTCCCCTCTAACTTTACCAAAGAAAACTAACTAACCTACAAGAAAAGAAAACAAAAATACACCATCTTCCCTCACTCCCTAGCTAACCCAAAAACAGGAGAAAAGAAGAATCCACACAAATGGCACCAACTTCCTACTAACCACTCTTAACCGTACACTATTTACAGTGGTGACTATTAGTGGGTTAATTAACAAAAATTGTGTGTGTGTATATGTGTGTGTATATGTGTGTGTGTGTGTGTGTGTGTGTGTGTGTATATATATATATATATATATATATATATATATATATATATATATATATATATATATATATATATGTATATATATATATATATATGTATGTGTATGTGTGTGTGTGTGTGTGTGTATTTGTATTGAATTGTAAAGGGGCAGAGCATAAACAAAGTCAAATCAGGCATAGGGTCATACACAGGCAAAAAGCACTTCTCTCTACACACAAAGCAATGGCAATAATCTGCCCTGGGATGGAGACTGACGAGGCTTAAGTACACTTCCAGAAACGTGCAGGCAACCAATCCTGTCGCACAAGGCCGGAGCAGGCGTGGGCAAGACGTGATCATCCTTTAGCAAGCCGGAACGTGCCGTGTGCAGTGGGTGGGGCCTAGAGAAGGGGGAGGAGACAAAAGAAAACCCAGCCCACCACCGACATAGACACGCAAATGGCACATAGAACAAACAGAAATACGTTGGATAACGTAACAGACTCTTCTAAAGATGATGCACAAGAAAGCCCGCAAACAGTTTGCTGAAGACAAGCAGACTAAGGACATGGATTACTGGAACCATGTCCTGTGGTCTGATGAGACCAAGATAAACTTATTTGGTTCAGATGGTGTCAAGCGTGTGTGGCAGCAACCAGGTGAGGAGTACAAAGACAAGTGTGTCTTGCCTACAGTCAAGCATGGTGGTGGGAGTGTCATGGTCTGGGGCTGCATGAGTGCTGCCGGCACTGGGGAGTTACAGTTCATTTTGGGAACTATGAATGCCAACATGTACTTTGACATACTGAAGTTGAGCCGTATGCAGTATTCCAGCATAATAACGACCCAAAACACAACTCCAAGATGACCCCTGCCTTGCTAAAGAAGCTGAGGGTGACGGTGATGGACTGGCCAAGCATGTCTCCAGACTTAAACCCTATTGAGCATCTGTGCGGCATCCTCAAACGGAAAGTGGAGAAGCACAAGGTCTCTAACATCCACCATCTCCGTGATGTCATCATGGAGGAGTGGAAGAGGACTCCACTGGCAACCTGTGAAGCTCTGGTGAACTCCATGCCCAAGAGGGTTAAGGCAGTGCTGGAAAATAATGGTGGCCACACAAAATATTGGCACTTTGGGCCCAATTTGGACATTTTCACTTGGGGGTGTACTCACTTTTGTTGCCAGCGGTTTAGACATTAATGGCTGTGTGTTGAGTTATATTGAGGGGTTAGCAAATTTACACTGTTACACAAGCTGTACACTCACTACTTTTACATTGTAGCAAAGTGTCATTTCTTCAGTGTTGTCACATGAAAAGGTATAATCAAATATTTACAAAAATGTGAAGGGTGTACTCACTTTTGTGAGATACTGCACATAAGAATACCATTTTGAACTTGTGTGACTTCCTGTAAATGATGTCGACGCTGTTTTACGTCTTGCGCAGCAACCGCTGACACTGACTCTGTGCAAAAGAGTAGTGGCTTGGTGGAAAAGAAACAAAAAAAGCGACCCAGTAAGAGACTGTTAAGGGCTTGGCCCTTCTTCACGCATGCTGCTCCTGTTGGTTGTCTCAAGGCAGATAAAAAGAAACCAGGAAGCCATACTCAAGGTCAAATTAAGGTAAATTGTCTTAACAACATTGAGACACTTGACGGAAAATTGACGGTGCCTTTCCCTTTTCTTTTTTGCTGATTAAATTATGTCTAAATGATGTCTTCTATGTCTGAATTGCAGGTAAATGGCAAAACATACACTCAAGCAAAACTCCTGCTGGGCCAACTGGGAGCATTACATCCAGTGAATCGCGTTGCAGCTTTCATCACTGGCAGGCTACTGTCTGCACTTCGAGATCAACCTAAAATTGAATATATTATTACCAGAGCTTGTCCTCCCAAAGTGGCAAATGTTTCAAATCAAACTCCTTCAAGTCTTGCTGCAGCCAGACCTCCTTTAGCCGGTGCGCCCGAACCGAGCACCGCTTCCAAAGACAGAAGATCAAACATAAGTCCCTCGAATGCCCTTTCAAAACATGTGGGTAAGTAATGTTGTATGGCACAACACCTGTAATGATGTTTCTCTACTTTATAATATACATTCTGCTGGACTGTAGAAAATTTACTCAACAACCTTTTCAGACTTGAGCTTTTTTTTGTCCGAGACAGAAATATGAGCTGCCTTTCATACATATGAAATCATTTGAACCACTGCATGAAAACCTTTATTAGAAGGACATAAACTGACTCCCAGTACTATGTTTGCTTTACTTGACTTTTCTAGAATGTCTGCTAACCTTTTGGTCTTATTAATGCTTATTTAGTATGGTTTGATGTATGGACTAATCAAGTTAGATAGTTGCCCACTGGATGGGCCATGTTCTCAGCATAAGTAATCTGTAAATCTCCCCCTACTGCAAAATATACAGTGGCCTTACTGCTTGCAATTAAGACAGTATTGTCCAGTATTAAGTATTCACGTTGCTCATAAATCATAGGTCTTTTGCCTATAGAACACACAGAATCTTTTAAGGATGCTGTTTCTGTTATCCCTCTAGGCCCAGACCTTTGCAAATCCCCCACTGTGCCTGATGGCACCCGATTTCTTCTTGTGTCATTAACACCTTCCAACTCTGCAGCTGTTCCTTCAGCAGAAACTGTTACTAGTTCCACCCTCCCACCTGGCCAACAAGTGGTTCTGCAGGCTGCACCAGGAATGCAAGGGTCGAACTTTTTGTGTCAGTACAATGGCCAAATGATCCAACTCCAGCCCATCAGCCCTGGGCCTCTTGTTCAGCCACCACCCGGTTCTGCCATTGAAGGTTGGTGTGCTTTCATGCTTTCAGTTGTATAGTATTTTTTTAAACTTTGAAACATTAGAAATTAGGCAGTGGATATAAAGATTTACATGGGAAGGGCAAACGGTATTAACCGTTACTCGTTACATAACCCGTATAGAACCCTACTGCATTTTTAACTAACCATTTTGTAGTTAGGAGGTCTGTTAAAATGTCACTAAGTATAATTTATATATTTGATATGTTACTAAAGAGTGTAGCTGATTAAGATTCGGTGCGAGTTTAATGGAAGCTATGGCTTCACTCCGCTTGGCAGAAGTGTTATTCCTATGGTGTAACAAAGGTATAAATTGCCATTGTGGTTGTGTTCTTTTTACTGTTTCTCAAAATATGCTTGTGTGTATCTCTTTTCCTGCAATGGCTGTATAGGTGCCACTTCAAAGGTTATGCAAACAGCTTATAATACTTCTCTGCCAGCAGACACCAGATCTCTTCAGAAGCCTTTAAACTCTACTCCGCTTACAACATTGTTACCCAAGCCTTTCCCAGTCATCGCACCCAAAGTGTTTTCTCTGTCAGCAAAGAGTGGCATGAACATTGCCAATGGCATGCCAGCGTTTCATTTACAGTCAAGTTTCCCGGGTAAAACAGGGACATTCTCTTTCCGAATATGTCCCCCTAATAGTGAGGGGAAGCCTGTAGGATCTGAGCATGGTGATAAGCCTCTTGAACCCTCTGTTGACAGTCCTTCTACTTTGGTGCTTCCTGGAGGTTTCACCTTGATAAAACTCGTTCACCCTGCTGTGCCAGCTGTTCCTGCAAATGTCACTTCAGCTGCTTCTCATCCTGCCGAAATCCCACGGAATGATGAAAATCTGAAAAAATCTCTCTTACAGAGTTGCTCCCCGAGTCTTGAACAAAACAGTCAGGTCTCAGACAGCATTACAAAACCACTTCCTTCCGAAACATCAAATTGTAACTCTGTACAGGGAGCTACAGCTGGCTTAAGCCAGAGCAACCATGGCTTTCCCTCAGAAGGTGTTATTAAAGATGAGTCTGTGGAACACTTCTCTGAGTCAGTAAATACAGTGAGTCCAGGCAAGTATGATTGGGTACCTGAAGGTGCTGAGATTGTACACAAAAGTGATGTCATTGATTCAGAACCTAACGAAGCGGATGATTGGCCACCCAACGGAGCAGAGCGAATTTTGTGGATAGACTCTGCTGATGAAGAGGAGACTGAAGATTTGAATAAAGAGCTGAACAAGAATTCGGATGTTGCTGCTGGAAGCCAAGCTGCAGAGGAAGCCAGTGAGTCAACAACAGGAACTGTTAAAGCTGACTTTAGTAGCAGTAATGAATGTCTTTATGAAGATAAACTCCACTTTAATGTAAAACAGACTCCAAAAACCCCCCACGTACACGAAAATGGTTTGCCACCTGAAGAAGATGCATGTTCTGAAAGCTCTCATGCCCATGAACATCTGAAGTCTAGCATGCCAAATAATGACCCAGGAAAAATCTGTGATCCATTCGTGAATGAAGCTATCTCCAACACTGCAAATATTAGTCCAATTGAGCCACCTCGGATATCCTTTGGCTCCCCTAATATCAGAGAACAAGTTATGGTTCAAGAAAATTGCCCCCTGGTTCTCATTAAAAGTGAGCCATATGACAAACCAACAGAGACAGACTTGGTTGGTAATGAGCCTGACATCAAGAACCAAGGCCTTCTACCTGAAAATAGCACTGTACGCATCAGTAAAATAGAAAGTTACAACAGTCAAGCAGGGGAGAATACACTTCTTGATAAATTTCTTATCAGGGAACAAAGGCTTGGCTCTGCTAATAATTACGGTGTTTCTATTAAAACAGAATCATGCAGTGACTCACCCAGGACAGACTCTTCTTTCATGGATGATGTCGCTAAAGAGCATATTGGCTCAGAGAATATTTTACCACCTATCAATAAAGAAGAGCCCAATACGCATCAAACAGTGTCCGGCTTTTCCAGTGACCCAAGTAAGCAAGGTTTGGGTTCAGAAAATATTTCTCAAATCCTTAATTATAAGGAATTTTGTAATTATCCAGCGAAACCCAACACTACAGCTTCACTGCATGCTGAAGACAGTCGTGAGAATATTGACGTTGCTAGTAATGCTTCATGCGCTTTACTGAATAGTCAGACACCTGTGATGAACTCTCCACCTACAGCACATCTGCTAAACACGGCCTCCTTGTGTCAGAAAACCGGCCTGAAAAACGTTTCGCCTTTTTCTCATAATGTCCATAAATCATCCCCGGAGCTTTCGGATGATTTTGGCAACCTGTCAGACAATTGTACTAAGACATTCAAAAGAAATAAACAGGATTTAAGAGAGGGAAAAGATGAAGCGGAGCATAGGAGCAATCGGCTGAAGACGGCAGTAGGAGAGCTGTGTGACGAAGAAATTACCGTGGATGTGGTGAACTTGAGTGCAGAGGAAGATCAAAGTGACGAGTTTGACCGAGATGAGGACAGTTCAAGTGATTATGGTGAGGAGGACTCAAATAGTGATGAAGAGGAGTCCAGTAATAATTCCACTAGTGACACTGAAACAACAGATGATTGTGTAAGTGGCCCAGTTTTAATAATACTGTATATATTTTTTTACAAATAGTTTTAATATATAAATTGTAAGAACTGCAAGAAAATCTAGTATATTTTTATTGCTGAAATTGTTTTCGAATCCTAGGCGGACATATCTAATGAAGACGACGTTGACGTTGAGTCGTTTGAGGACAATGATGGAAAATGGATTATAGACATGATAAAAGATGAAACCAGGCATAAATTGTAAGACCTCAGTATCTACTCGATTTGTGTTGTTTCTTCTGGCAGCTGGCAAATATTAAAAAAAAAAATTCCTAAATGAATTATGAATAATATGGCAAATCAATAGCAGAAATCTTTAGCCCAATCATGGTCTGTAGTGGAGTGAAACATTTTATTACAGCTCCTATTTTTCCAATTTTATGCAAATGCTCTGTGGTGCTTTATAACTGATCAATGTGCATTATTCACACAGGAATGCAAAGAGAGCAGCTAAATTGAGAAAAAAGGTAAGATTACCTATACAAAAGAACCTCAAGCCAAGTTAATGTATTTCTAAGTTTTAGCTGTCAGTTGTTTCTAATAATTAGACTTTTAATACCACTGCTGGATAATTCACATATTACAATGGGATTAATATTAATAAATTGCAATTTATATCCTTTTTTTTTCTTTTTCCCTCCCCTTTTCTTTTTGTTTTCTTTTTTTTTTTT
This sequence comes from Ictalurus furcatus, assembly GCF_023375685.1. Taxonomy (NCBI): domain Eukaryota; kingdom Metazoa; phylum Chordata; class Actinopteri; order Siluriformes; family Ictaluridae; genus Ictalurus; species Ictalurus furcatus. Next base: position 6,094,725 of record NC_071279.1, read on the forward strand.
TTACACAGGTTAAGCACCTTGCGAGCATTATTGGCACAGCAGGATCCGTGCCAATGCAGGAGCTAGAAAAACGATTAAATCACACTGAAAAAGAGCGTGTTCGCCGAGATGAAATGCGTCAGTACTTTGTTGCGCTGAAAAAAGCACTGAATGTTGATGAACGAGTCAGACTGTGCAGGCACGACATTCTCAATCAGGTTAGTAACATGCACTGATGTTTGGCTGTGATATTGGCAGTGATATAAAGGGGGTTAAATCAGTAATTTACTGAGTTGTTAACATATTGCTATACAACTGACTGCTTTTGAGAGTCTTTGTACTTACATTTTGATTAGGGGATTTATGTTCTAAGC